>NC_079199.1:77649606-77784606 GCF_029499605.1 Hyla sarda | reverse complement strand
AGATGAATAGAGCAGGGACCAGAGCGCACGGAGGGGAACGACATCTTCAGGGACCGGGACTAGGTGAGCAAAAGGTTTTTTTATTTTACTACTTTTTCCTTTTACATTTAGCTCAGTGTTTTTCTGACAGGGTACCTCCAGCTGTTGTGAAACTACTACTCCCAGCATGCCCGGACAGCCTTTGGCTGTTCGGGCATGCTGAGAGTTGTAGTTTTGCAACAGCTGGAGGCCCCCTGGTAGGGAAACACTGACTTTTAGTATTTTTCTTTACCTGCTCTGGCCGGCCCCCGCAACGCGAGCCAACCAGAGCAGGTAATCGCTAGTTTTCCCGGGGGGCCGCATCGCTATATCGCATTGCTTTTGCGATATATCGTGCAGCCCGGCCGGGAACTCTGTAATTCTACCCCGAGCGTGACTCGGGGTTACCGATTCTGGCAGGGAAAATTAACCCCGAGTCACGCTCGGGAATACCGCTCAGGAGGTTAAATTTAGATTCTTGATGAATGTGAACTGTCAAAAAGAAAAGATTGGTATCAGTTCTTGCATGATTTTACCCGCAAATCACGCCAGAGGGAAACTTTGCAGGACATCAATTTTGAGGCAGGATGGTTGGACATCTGAGAGGGCACCTGACAGGGTAACACATCTTTATGCGTTACCCTGTCCACTGTCTTGAAAAAATGGACACCAGATGCTATACTACTTATGATAAGTGGTCATCTGTTGTGGCGTCAATTGTGTCAATATTTATGCTTTAACCTATGTTCACTAGAGATGAGCGAACTTACAGTAAATTCGATTCGTCACGAACTTCTCGGCTCGGCAGTTGATGGATTTCCCGCATAAATTAGTTCAGCTTTCAGGTGCTCCAGTGGTCTGGAAAAGGTGGATACAGTCCTAGGAGACTCTTTCCTAGGACTGTATCCACCTTTTCCAGCCCACCGGAGCACCTGAAGGCTGAACTAATTTACGCAGGAAAAGACATAAACTGCCGAGCTGAGAAGTTTGTGACGAATCGAATTTACTGTAAGTTCGCTCATCTCTAATGTTCACCATAAGGTGTCTATGCATTCAATTTGGAACAAGTTGTGATACATAGATCAAAACCATAATTAGGAAAATGATGTATTGGTCTGTATGTCAATGTGACATTTTCCTTTTCATTTTTCAGAAGACTCATCTACAGCTATCTTATTTGTGTTTATTGTTGACTACTCTACAGAACAGCTATACAGGTTGGCATTTAATAATACATACATAATTGTATTATGTAATATAAACTAAATGTACATAAACATTTTTTTTTGTTATAATCAATGTCTTAGCATTACATGTAGCTGGCACGGACATCACTGTGCCAATGTAGTCGAAATAAAACGTAAAAATGAGTTTAGTAGCTGTGCTGGAGTCCCTCTATTTTCTGCCCAATATACCCTGTCGTCACAGCCCTGCTGTATGAGTGATATTTAGTGGGGTGGGGGTGAGTACTGAGTTATTCAGGGGCGCACTGCTTTACTTGAGTCCTCCGCTGTGGAACTCTTTTACCCTTGCAGTGCTGTTACAATATTAACCAAGTTTCAAGCGGAATGAAGGTTTGCCAGTATGTGCCTCTTGCTGGAAAATGCAGATGGTGGTGTTATTGGACTAGGTTCAGGGACCAATGCCACGATTTGGCTGGACAGCGGTGATGTTGTGATCAGTGGAGCGTGCTCTCAGTTCTCAAGTGAGACGGTAATGGCTTCGTAATTGCGTGTACTACTATGTGTATAATATTTTGGTATTGGTGTGTGCAGTCCTAGGCTACACACATTTATGGAAGCCACATCCCCATTTTCAAAAGCGATTAGTAGGGTTAACTTGTGATAAGTTGTCATTTGTTGTGTTATAAATTTTGTCTATTTAGGCTTAGTTCACCTATGGTGTCTATGTGTTACATTTTTTAAAAGCTGGGCAACATAGATCAAAAATCTAAGTAATAAAATGATGTTTAGTTCTGTGTGTCAATGTGACATTATCCTTTTTTGATTTTTTTCAGAAGACTCATCAACAGCTCTTTTCTTTTGCTTTATTGTCTACTACTTATCAGAGCCGCTTTTCAGGTTTGCATAAAAATTTTACATAAAGTTATGTAATACATAAATATAGTGTGGGTGATTTTAGAACAACTTGTCCTGAAGTGAAGCTGAAGAGTGTCCCATGGCAACCGTTCAGATCGCTTCTTTCATCAAAAAAGCTATATGATTGTTTGCTTTGGGCAACCCAACAACCTTTAGATACATAAATGTATTTCCTCTTAATGCCACACAGAGGTAATAAAGGGGCAATGAAATAGTAGGGTGAAAATTAGTAGTAGACATAGTGGCGGATCAAGGTGAAATAATATGGCACAGTGGTTAAAATCATATGGGGGGGGGGGTGGTTTTAGTAGATTACTAAAAGGCTCTCAGATATTCTACTGTATTTAAGGGTTTTATAGTTAATTACAATCTTCATTTAGTACATGACACTACTCTATAATTTATAAAGATTTTTTTAGCCTCTATTCACAATAGGAAACATCTTCCACTAATGGACACTATTTTATTCCACATGATTCTGCACCATTCTTAGATTATAGTGGATACTATCTTATGCCTCAGTTCAATAATGTAATGCTCCCACACTATCACAAAGGCTCAAAAGAAACACAAGCCATGATTCAACTCAAACGATAATAATTTTAAAAGATTTGTGTTCATCTTGTAAAAATATTTGAGTTAAAACAGGACACACTAAAGCAGTGTTTCACAATCAGTGTGCCACAATCTGTTGCAAAAGTAAAACTCCCAGCAATCTCAGACATACAGAGGGTACACATACATGACAGCCAATGAAGTTTTGCAACAACCGGAGTAACCATATTTTGGATAAACAGTAATAGTTTAGTCTTGAGAAGAGACGTTTAAGGGGGGATATGATAAATGTATATAAGTATATTAATGGCCCATACAAAAAATATGGAGAAAAACTGTTCCAGGTTAAACCCCCCCAAAGGACGAGGGGGCACTCCCTCCGTCTGGAGAAGAAAAAGTTTAGTCTCAAGGGGCGACACGCCTTCTTTACCATGAGAACTGTGAACTTATGGAACAGTCTACCTCAGGAACTGGTCACAGCAGGAACAATTAACAGCTTTAAAACAGGATTAGATACATTCCTGGAACAAAATAAGATTAATGCTTATGAAGAAATATAAAATCTCAACCCTTCCCCAATATCGCGCCACACCCCTACCCCTTAATTCCCTGGTTGAACTTGATGGACATATGTCTTTTTTCGACCGCACTAACTATGTAACTATGTAACTATGTAACTATGTAATAAGTACAGGCCAAGTAAAAAAATAAAAATTATTTAGAAAGCTTTGTAAAATTTTGGAAGGAGTTACATTACTGTACTAGTGAACTAACATATTAATCTTGTATTTATTATTTGAATGGTGCTTTTTCAATAAATATTATTTTTCAAATGTTCTCCTAGAAAATAGAAACATAATGTAATTTTAATATTTTTTTATAGACATATTTAGTATTTATTTTAAAATCCATTATTCCATTTTCTTCTTTAGAAAATGCCGGGCTGCATTGTCAACGGTTGCAAGTCAAGGAGCGTAAAAGGCGACCATAATATCATCATGCATTCCTTCCCAAGAGAGAGGGATCATATCATGGCATGGCTATTGGCTACAGATACAAAATTGGCTACAAAATTGATGAACTGGTTGACCACATTCATCTCTCTAAAACGAACAATTATCGGCTCTGCTCAGCCCATTTTAAAACTACTGACTATACCTTTAATCCAAATACAGGAAAACAGAGGCTCACCCCCTTTGCCGTTCCTAGTATTTTCCCTACACGGGATATACAAGTTCAAGCTGCCGAGGCAGTTGAGGCTGAAATCCTGAATCCTCAAAAGAGGAAAAGATTGGATGAAGACGTAGCTTCAACCAATGGTTTAAAGCCAGGGGAAATGTGCCCAACCTGCCGAAATATTGTACCTCATGTTAACCCAACTGAAACGGAGCCACAAGCCTCAGAGATAACGAAAAAGGAAGCAGCAACTATATTTGACAGGAATTGGGGAACCGGAAATCAGTGTATACAAGTAAAACCTACAACTTTCTCTATAAAAATACAATGCAGAAGACTGGTTAGAAAAAAAATCTTGAGAAAAAAAAAATCAAGACAAAGCTTGGTATTTGGAAACCTGCCTTCGGAGCCATTGCAAGGTGCCAGTGTAATATTTTCGACTCCGAAAAAAAATATAGGACCAACTGGATCAGCAACTCTTAACAGTGTACCTGAGTTTCAAGAAAGTTGTAGAGCTAGACACGAACTACTACCTGCCACGCTTTTATCCAAATTGACAATTTGACCCTGAAGTCACTGTTATTGTGGAGGAATCTACTCTGCATGCCCCTATATCTGTTTTAGAAGTAGATAAAAGTTTATCAACAATCACAACTCCAGTCTCAACAAATGAAAGTAGTTCAAGTGATGATGAGGGAGACTCAGTTCATTCAGATGATGAAGACTACGAAGAAGAGGACAGTCAGCATGTGCTGAGTGAAAAATTTGGAAATGTAAATGTACCACATCATGAAGAAAGAAAATTCATAGTTTATGAAAGCTGTTTGGACACATTACTATACAAGATGCCTTGTACCTCTAATCCACCCTGCAACAAAAAAATACTAAGAGTGTATAAAAAAACAAAGGGATCATATATTTCAGTCTTTGCTGAATGCGAGGCCAAACATTTAAAACGCATATGGCAGAGCCAGCCCCGATTGGGAAAGAAACCATTTGGAAATTTACAGTTAGCTACTGCTATCATTACTAGTGGAAACACTTACATCAAAATCCAACAGTTCCTAAAAATATTTAATATTTTGGGAATTAGCCAGGCTACTTACTACCGTATCCAAAAAATATATATATTTCCTGCAATTGAAAATTCTTGGACAATTAATCAAAAATTAGAAATGGAAAAAATATCACAACATGCAGTATGTGTTGCTGGAGATGGACAATGTGATTCACCCGGGCACAGTGCAAAATATTGTATATACACATTGATGGATGTAGAAACTAACAAAATATTGAATTTCAACATTCAACAAATCGGTATTGGTTTATCCTCTGTTGCCCTTGAAAAAATAGCGTGCAAGAATGCCTTGGAATTTCTACTGCAAAATAAAGTGGACATAGACATCGTTTGCACTGACCGGCACGTATCCATCAAAAAAATGCTGCGTGAGGAATATAAAACAATTGGTCACCAGTTTGATGTCTGGCACTTAGCTAAATCTATTGGAAAAAAGCTACTTGCCGTCAGCAAAAAAAAACAAAAAACTGCCAAGATTTAGCAGAATGGATAGGACCAATTAAAAATCATTTATGGTGGAGTTCTAATACTTGTGAATGCAATCCAGATGAACTTGTAAACAGATGGAACTCTGTCTTGTACCATGTCACCAACGTTCATTTTTGGAAGGATCATAATGGTCAGGAATCATCTTGTCATCATGACCAACTCCCTGAGGACATTCAGTCCACCCGAAAATGGTTAAAAAAACAAAGTGCCTGTTATGTTGAACTTGGAAAAATTGTCATGGATACAAGACTACAAAAAGACCTTAGACATCTTAGCAACTTTTGTCACACTGGAGATCTGGAAGTGTTTCATAGTTCACTAACAAAATACAGGCCTAAAAGACTTCATTTTAGTACAGACGGGGTGTGTGCTCGAACACAGCTTGCTGCTCTTGACCATAATTATAATGTGAATAGAGTGCAAGCAGTTGTTACAAGAGAGACTGAAACTAGCGGACCTTTAGGCACACCGAGGTACAATCTTGCCTATTCAAAAGCCCGGAAAGAGTGGTTTGTACGATCAGTGTATGAGCCAACCACTCAGGAATTCGTCTCGAAAATCATGCAGGATGTAATGGGACTTGCCGATGGAAACATTTCCATAGACTGGACCTCTCGCCGGTCAACAATGCCTTCTAATATAGCACCAATTGAAAAACCAGACAAACAATCAATGGTTGAAAAACACCACTCAAGATTTTAATTTTTTACTTGTTTGTTATGTGCTATATACTTGTTTATGTGCTATATTGTTTAACATGCATATTCATGTATATTTTCATGAGTAAAAAATACTTTTTTTTATTAATGGTTTATTATTATAGTGTTGTTTATTTAAAAATATTATTACTACTTGTTTTTGTGAAATGTTTTCATTACAGAAAATAAATTTTAATCATCAATTGTTAAAAAAAAAAACGTAAATCAAAAATATTCAGTTTCAAAGGAACTAATATTTTTTTTATATGCCATATAAGACTACCTTTAAACAAGGTAAAATTTATAGAAAACCGGGGGTTATCTCATACGCCAGGTGCTGCAGCTGGCCGAGATACAAGGAGTATGGATTATCTATTTTTCAGTTGGTATGTATTTAAAATTTCTGCTTTATATAGCAACTGACAAATAATATCTTCTCTACTTTGAATTGTTGCCATCTTGACTATTTATTCCACACACAATTCTTCACTGTTAAACATGCAAAACAAACACATTAGGATCCGCAATTATTTTACGTGGGCAACAGAGGGGTGTAGATGAGTGTACATGGGTAACAGAGGGGTGTACATGGGTGACAGAGGGGTGTAGAGGAGTGTATATGGTTTATAGAGGGGTGTAGAGGAGTGTACATGGTTTATAGAGGGGTGTAGAGGAGTGTACATGGTTTATAGAGGGGTGTAGAGGAGTGTACATGGTTTATAGAGGGGTGTAGAGGAGTGTACATGGGTAACAGAGGGGTGTAATTGGGTAACAGGGGTGTAGAGGAGTGTACATGGGTGACAGATGTGAATAGGGGGTAGACATGATTGATGGGGAGGGGGAACATGTGTGACAGTTAGGACAGGAGGATGAACATGGTGACACGGGTGTGGACGGGGGGTTGACAGTTGGGGTGGGTAGAGGGTGGACCTGGGTGACACCGCAGTGACGGTGGCACCGCAGGTATTACAGCTTCTTCACCATGGCTCCATTTTTGCCTCACTGGGCCGCAAGGGGGAGTGGGACACTGTGCGCAGTTCGCACGCAGGCTTCCCTTCCACCCTGCGCCGTCAGTCATCAGCGAGCATGCCAGGGCTGGAAATAAAAAAATAAAAAAATCAACGGAAAAATAAACTCCAACAATGGGAAGTGTCAAATGGAATAGCAGTGTGCCGAGGGACCACGTTTGGGAAATGACTGGTGTAGACAGATTAAAATAGACAAAATAAAATAACCACCATACAAATTTAAATAACTAATTAATATAATATAAATAACAAGATAAATAAACATAAAAAAATTGTAAACAATAAAAATGCAATGTAAAACTGTAGTAACATAAAAAGTGCAGAAAGTAAGTGTCATAGTGAATCAAACATCAGCAGCCATGTCACTTGCTGGGTATTCATCAGGCCAGTGGAATCCAATATATTGCCCGTCAGGATCTGGAAATTCAGACCTAATAAAATTGACGACACATGATGGTATTGGCTTTCGTCGTTTAGGCCCAAGGATTCCATGCGCAAAACAAGAGTAGGATCTATAAGCGGACTTGCGAATAACCCTACAAATAAAATAAGATTAAAATAGTGTAAAAATTATGAATAATTTACAGATATGTGGATTTAGATTAAAATTTCACAAACGTGGGGGAAGACTTATAAAGACCTACATCATGTTGTTACACTTACATGAGTTCATAAGGCTGTGGTGGAGCTAAAACCATGTGCTACCGTATCCCTGCTGTATGGTAAATCATTTCAATGAGCCGACCGGAGTGATCCTCAGTGAGGTTGGCTCATTTTTGTCCCGTATGCACTTTCAACCTAAAAAGGTGAAGTAAAACCATGGTCGAATATGGCTTTAGGTCTGTGGAAAAAGCGCATAGAGGGCAAAAATGAGCCAACCATAATCGGCATTTCACTCCGGTCGGCTCATAGAAAGGAATTAACATACGGCTGCATATGGCAGGGATACGTGATCCCCCGGTTTTATCTCCCCCAGCCGTATACGCTAAAGTTTGTGTAAATGTACTTTGAGATTGGTAAATTATTTGCACACAAAAAAATAAATAAAAAATAAAATGAATTGTAATAGCAACTGCAATTATGTTCATGTAAACACAGAGAAATGCTGATATGCACATTTTTAATTTTTCAAGTTTTATGAAAAGGTCAAAAAAAGAGAGTAATATTTAAAAACATTAAAAAAAAATGTTTCTAAAAAAGATATAAAAATTAATTTACAATACAATATTATTACCTATTGCGATTTTTTTAACAATTCTTTGGCACTTATCCATCCACTGAACTTTTTTCTTTAAATCTCAAGTTGACTAACTCCTCGTGTTGTAGAATACAAGTTAGTCCTTTATCAAAGTGGGGATTAAGAATATCCTCCTCCTGGCAGCAGATGCTCTCATCTCTTGTTGGCATAATTTTGCAATTTTGGCACTTGCACCAATGTGTATTCCCAATTCTTGGATCATTATAGTTCAATGTGGTTCAATGTGGATAAATGTAAAGTTATGCATCTGGGTACTAATAACCTGCATGCGTCGTATGTTTTAGGGGGGATTAAACTGGCAGAGTCACTGGTAGAGAAGGATCTGGGTGTACTTGTAGATCACAGACTACAGAATAGCATGCAATGTCAGGCTGCTGCTTCCAAAGCCGGCAGGATATTGTCATGTATCAAAAGAGGCATGGACTCAAGGGACAGGGACATAATACTCCCCCTTTATAAAGCATTGGTACGGCCTCACCTGGAATATGCTGTTTAGTTTTGGGCACCTGTCCATAAAAGGGACACTGCGGAGTTGGAAAGGGTGCAGAGACGCGCGACTAAACTAATATGGGGCATGGATCATCTTAGCTATGAGGAGCGATTAAAGGAGTTTCAATTGTTTAGTCTTGAGAAGAGACGTTTAAGGGGGGATATGATAAACGTATATAAGTATATTAATGGCCCATACAAAAAATATGGAGAAAAACTGTTCCAGGTTAAACCCCCCAAAGGACGAGGGGGCACTCCCTCCGTCTGGAGAAGAAAAAGTTTAGTCTCAAGGGGCGACACGCCTTCTTTACCGTGAGGACTGTGAATTTATGGAACGGTCTACCTCAGGAACTGGTCACAGCAGGAACAATTAACAGCTTTAAAACAGGATTAGATACATTCCTGGAACAAAATAACATTAATGCTTATGAAGAAATATAAAATCCCATCCCTTCCCCAATATCGCGCCACACCCCTACCCCTTAATTCCCTGGTTGAACTTGATGGACATATATCTTTTTTCGACCGTACTAACTATGTAACTATGTAACTATGTCACCTGGGATGTCATTGATGCTTGGCCACTCTGGATCGTTTTGGAAAGAGTGCTCATGTAGCTCGCCATGTAGTTCTGCCTTTTTTCTTAGTCTTTCCAGAAGAGCTTTTCGTTTCTAAAAATGAATACAAAAAGATAAAAAATTGTATACAATAAAAAAATTTAATCCTCTTGAACAATATATTAAATGGACATAGGGGTGTCACAAAAAATTTTGGGGACCACTTACAGTAGCCCTTTGGGGGACTGTTTTATCCAAACCCACCAGTTCCTGCTAAAATGTTTGTCCAATGCATCAAGCTACAGACAAAATAGGAAAGTACAGAAATTTAGGAATAAATTAACCCATTAAACATTATCATTTTGGTGAGTCAGAATACCATTGGAGGCTGTGTATGAAGTCAGCCTCCATGGTCTATTGTTGGTGTATAGGAATGAATGGGCTAGATCTATAACATTGAGATTTTTTGCCCATTGAATTCAATGGCCCATTGTGGTCTATGGAGATCCTGTGTCAAATGAAGTAGGAAGCTAAACAGCAGGGTACTGGTAGTAATATGTATGGGAGACCCTGGTGTGGGTTCAATTCCTGGGTTCAGCTCAAGTTGTGTGATTATTCTTTAATTAGGTTTGACAGATATAGGTCAATTGATACTTTGAACCGTGGAAACTAGGTTGATTGGATACCATAAATGGGCAACTAGGTTAATTGAAAAAGGAGGTAATGTGTTGTATTCAATTGACCTAGTTCACAAAAGTTCAAACTAATATGAGTATAATCACAGAACTCTATGGGGGAGATTCATCAAAACCAGTGTAGAGGAAGAGTTGTGCAGTTGCCCATAGCAACCAATTGGATTGCTTCTTTCATTTTTTAAAAGGCCTCTGAAAAATGAAAGAAGCAATCTGATTGGTTGCAATGGGCAACTCAGAAACTTTTCCTCTGGACAGGTTTTGATAAATCTCCCTCTATATCAACAGAGGAATTGAACCCACACCAGGGTCTCCCATACACATTACTAACAGGACACTGCTGTTCAGCTTTCTTACAAGTTTACCACAATATCGCCATAGACCACAATGGGCCCTTGGATTTAAATAGACAAAAAATCACTATGTTATAGATTTATTTATTTATTTTATTTATTTATATAGCGCATACAGATTCCACAGCGCTTACAATTATGGGGTACAAACAAAGACAAGTATCAGACATAAAATTACACAATAACTATTCAAACAAGAGGTGTGGGGATATGTTGAGGATATGTTGAGGCCAATTAGAGACTACTGTAGGCCTGTCTGAAGAGATGTGTTTTTTTTTTTTAAACTTTCTTTATTGATTTTTCAAAATGTTACAAACTAGCTCCCAACATAGGAGCGAACATAAAGGAACAACAACAGCAGGGTCCTCATCAAAGCATGTAATAAGAGATAAGACATCTCCAATACAATCATAATCCTAATACATGCATCACAATACAAAGCCTAATTCGAACGTAGTTAGTCCACGTCTCGAAAAGCCGTCCCTGAGCTTTCAGCCCATTTGGGTAACATGGCAATATGGCTATCAGAAGCTCCACATCTTTTCGCTATCAAGCCCTCCAATACAAAGTTACGATGGACCTCTGCCATAATGGCAGGAAGACTCGGCACAACAGCTGACCTCCAATTCCGAGCAATAGAGGTCCGCACTACCGTTAATATATGGTATATTAAAGTCATAAAGGATGGGGGCACCACTTCCAGGGACAAGAACAGAAGCGCACTCTCTGGTCCCCATGGGAAGGGGCAGTCAATTAATTCGTCCAGCAGTCTTTTAATTTCAGACCAGAGAGGCCTAATAAGGGAACAAGTCCACCAAACATGGAGAAGAGTACCCTGTTCAGAATTACAGCGCCAACAGACTGGGGAAGTGTTGGGGTATATTTTAGCCAGGCGCACGGGTGTATAGTACCAACGGTATAAAAGCTTCCTAGAGGCTTCAAAATGACTAATACATTTAGAATGTTTCTTATGTAAATCGAACACAAAGCTCCACTGCTCGGACGAAAAACTCTGTGCCAAGTCCTCCTCCCACCTGGACGTAAACGTACATGCATCACTACCCTCCACTTCAGTCAACGCCACATAGGGCAGGGAAATGCCTCTCACAAAGGATTGATCATTCATAAAATGTTTCTCATATATAGTGCAAGGCAATGAATCATCCCAGGCGAGAGACTGAAGAAAATGTCTAAGCCTGAGGTACTTATAGAAGTCCCTTTGCGGAACCGAAAACAATTGTACAATGTTGGAGAAGGGCAGCAGGCCATTCACATTACTAATCATTGCTACATTGACAATACCCGCAGCAGTCCAGGGCCTGAAATCTATATCTGAGAGATAATCTCCTATAGCGGTCAGTGGAATATCTTTCACTCTAGGAGGGCACAGGTTCCGGACATGTGTCGATTTACCCCACAGCCTGACAGCAGCCGCAATAGTAGAAAAGATAGAGGAAAGAGCAAAAGTGGGGTTAAAGCGTAGTGCCCAGAGAAAGTTGTGAAGAGTGGAGACATTGAGGATAGCAGCCTCCATCTCTACCCACAGTGGGGACTCAATTTGCCACAACCATTTTTTAATCTGGTCAAGTAGCACTGCATGATAGTACAATTTAAGGTTGGGAACACCCATACCTCCCCTGTGGACCGGACGGTATAATAAATGTGCACTCACCCTGGAATGCTTCCCCGCCCAGATGAATCTCATGAGCAGTTTTTGTAGCTGTGAAAGATAGTAAGCAGGTATGATCACTGGCAGGCATCTAAAGAAATATAGGATCTTAGGAAGCAACATCATCTTAGCAGCAGCAATACGGCCAGCCCAGGACACCGGAAGCAAAGAGTAGTTATCAAGTTCTTTAGTTAGTTGGGATTTCAGAACAGCAAAATTAGTAGCAATCGTCTTTTCAGGCAATGCGGTTAGGACAATGCCCAAATAGGGAATCTGGTCATCTACCCATTTAAAGGGAAATCTAGATTGCAGCCATCCTTGCACATCAGGGGAGATATGTAACGGTAGAATACATGATTTAGTAGTGTTAATTTTATAGTAGCTAACCAAGCCAAAGGCATGTATGATTTCCATCACCGGGCCCAAGGAACTTCGGGGACTGGAGAGGCAGATAACCACGTCATCAGCAAATAAGCCGATTCTATGGTCTGTATTCCCTATCCGAACACCCCCTATGTCAGGGGAGGCTCGAATAGCCTGCGCAAACGGCTCCATAACTAAAGTGAAAATGAGAGGGGACAGGGGGCACCCCTGTCTAGTTCCATTGCTAAGGGAAAATCTATCAGAAAGAGTGCCCATGGTATAAATTCTGGCAGACGGGCAAGTATATAAAGCCATTATCGCTGACTCTAAGAGTGGGGGAAAGCCGAATTTGCGCAGCACACATCTCAGATACTCCCAATGTACCCGATCGAAAGCCTTCTCCGCATCCAGGGAAAGGAGCAGGGAAGGCGTCCGACCAGAGTGGGCTGCAGGGATAATATCGAGGAAACGTCTCGTACCATCCACCGTCTGTCGACCCCTGACGAAGCCGACCTGGTCCTTGTGTATTAGTTCCGGCAACACTCTATTCAACCTAGAGGCAAGAGCCAGGGCGTACAATTTGACATCACTATTCAGAAGAGATATTGGCCTATAATTTGCAGTAATATCCAGCGGTTTACCTGGTTTAGGTATGGTAACAACCAGAGCTTCCAGCATCTCCTCAGGAGGTGAACCGCTTTCTACAATATCATTGAAGGCTCTGGCTAAGAAAGTGGCCACCGATGGGCCGAATCTCTTATAGAATTCATTAGTGATGCCGTCAGGACCAGGTGACTTCGAGGACCTGAGAGAGCGGATGCAATCAAGGATCTCATCAGTAGTAAAAGGAGAACACAAGGCAGAGGCCTGTTCCTGAGACAGAGAGGGAAGAGACACAGAGGACAAAAAGGTAGAAATAGCAGTACGGTCAGGCTGTGCAGTATCAGTGTTGTCCCTAAGGTTGTATAGTTTACTATAGAACTCCGCAAAGCAATTAGCAATTCCCTCCGGATCTGCAACTCTAGATCCATCACCCTTAATAAGAAACGGAATTCTCCCCTTATCCTGGCGTTTTTTGAGTTGTTTAGCCAGCAAGGAACTGGATCTATTACCCTGCCAGTACCATGTCATCTTAAACCTAAGCAGCGCCATCTCATAATTGTGCAGGGAAAGGGAGTGTAGTCTAGCACTAATCAGTGAGATTTCTTCAGCCACCTCTGGAGAATGAGAGGCCTTATTGCGCCTGTGCAAGTCTGCTAGCTGTTGCTGTAGTTCTAATGTCTTAGTCTGGCGAACCTTCCGATCATGTGCAGTTTGACTAATAAAGTGACCTCTAATGGTCGCTTTAAACGCACACCAGATTGTGGGGTCAGAAACATTCCCTGTGTCATTAATTCTAAAGTAAGCATCCACAGCTAATCTGGTGGCCTCAGAGTATTCAGGGTCATGTAGGATCAGAGGATTGAGCCTCCACACATAAGTCGGTCGGGAAACGAAAGCCTCTCTAATAGTCACACTAATGGGGGAATGGTCCGACCATTCTATAGGCATAATTTTAGCCTCAGACACCAAGGGGAGTAAAGAGCGCGAGACAAGGGCATAGTCTATACGAGTATAAGTCTTGTGTACATGTGAGAAGAAGGTGAAGTCTCGCTCTGTAGGATGGAAGATACGCCACACATCATAGAGATCATTTTGGGAAACACAGTTAAAAAATCCAGTGGGCTCTTTTTGAGAGGTGGCTGAAGTGGAGTCTACACTACTCTACACTAGGTCATATTAAAGTCCCCCAGTAGCATACAGTGGCCCTTTTTCAAGGAATCTAGTTTGCGCACAAATGACCTGAGAAAGGTGCACTGCTTAGCATTTGGAGCATAAACTGAAGCTAAAGTGAATTGAATGTTATTTAGTAGACATACCAAGATTATGTATCGACCTCTATCATCCAACACAGCATGTTGAACTGAAAGTGTCAAAGTATTTTTAAATGCAATCGCTACTCCACCTTTCTTGTGCACAGCATGCGCCTGATATATATGAGGGAATCGCTTATTCTGTAATCTAGCCGCATCACAGGCGACCAAGTGTGACTCCTGTATACATAAAATATCAGCATTTAGGCGTTTAGCCTCTCTCCACACCGATGAACGTTTGTATGGAGAATTAAGTTCATTCACGTTAAGTGACACAACCTTAATAGCCATAAATACGAATCATAAACATCCTTAGTAACACCAGTAACACAAGAACCTTAATAAGTGTGGACATGTAGACATGGAGATACACCCTCGCTGCCAGTATTGCCGAGTAGGAGAGTCTAAATATAAGCAACATAAAGGACAAGTAGACGAGGACCAACAGGACAGACAACAAGAACAGAAAACATTCAAAAAGAGAAGTGATGTGTTTTTAGGCCACGTTTGAAACTATGGATGTTGTTCTTGAGTCTGAGGGATTTAGGGATAGCATTCAAGAGAACCGGTGCAGCACGAGTGAAGTCTTGTAGATGGGAGTGAGAAGTTCGGATTATAGAAGATGTTAGTGTGAGATCATTAGCAGATCGGAGAGAACGTGTAGGATGGTAGACGGAGATGAGAGAGGAGATGTAGGGAGGTGCAGCATTGTGGAGAGCTTTGTGTGTGAGACTAAGGATTTTGTACTGTATTCTGGACTGAATTGTTAACCAGTGTAGTGACTGGCACAGGGAGGAGTCGTCGTTGTAGCGGCTGGAGAGGAGATGAGTCTGGCTGCGGCATTAAGGATGGACTGAAGAGGAGAGAGTTTGGAGAAAGGAAGGCCTATTAGTAAAGAGTTACAGTAGTCGAGACGGGAGTGAATCAAAGCAATAATGAGAGTTTTAGCAGTTTCAGTAATGAGAAACGGGCGGATTCTGGAAATGTTTTTTAGATGCAGGTGACAAGAACGTGAAAGAGACTGAATATGGGGAGTGAAAGACAGATCAGAGTCAAGTATAACTCCAAGACAGCGAGCCTGCTGCCCGGGAGTTATGGTAGTACCACATACCGAGATGGAAATGTCAGGGTTAGGTACAGTATCAGTTGATGGAGAAAAGACAAGAAGTTCTGTTTTAGAAAGATTTAGTTTCAGATATAAAGAGGACATGATGTCTGAGACGGCAGAGAGACAGTCACTGGTATTCTGTAGGAGTGCAGGGGTGATGTTGAAGGAGGAGGTATAAAGGTGTCATCAGCGTAGAGGTGGTACTGGAAACCAAATCCACTGATTGTTTTTCCAATCGGGGATGTGTAGAGTGAAAAGAGTAGAGGACTTAGGACCGATCCCTGGGGAACCCCGACAGCAAGGGGAAGAGGAGAAGAAGTAGAGCCAGAAAACGAGACGCTAAACAAGCGGCCAGAGAGATAGGAGGAAAACCAGGCGAGAGCAGAGTCCTTGAGACCGATGGAGCGGAGACTACTGAGGAGGAGTTGATGATTCACAGTGTCAAAAGCCGCAGACAGGTCCAAGAGAATCAGTAAAGAGAAATTGCCATTTCATTTGGCCATCAGAAGATCGTCAGTGACTTTGGTTAGGGCCGTTTCTGTGAATGGAGTGAATGGAGCGGAAACCAGACTGTAAGGGGTCAAGGAGAGAGTTCTCGGAGAGATAGCGGATAAGGCGGGAGTAGACTAAGCATTCCAGGAGTTTGGAGATAAAGGGGAGATTTGAGACGGGTCGATAGTTGGCTGCACAGGAAGGGTCCAGAGATGGTTTTTTCAATAGTGGGGTTATGATAGAGTGTTTGAAGGAGGAGGGAAAGACCCCAGAAGAGAGGGAGAGGTTAAAGATTTTAGTTAGGTGACAGCTGATAGCAGGAGAGAGAGACTGGATGAGGTGTAAAGGCATGGGGTCACTAGAGCAGGTAGTGGGGCGGGCGGAGGAGAGGAGCTTGGAAACCTCATCTTCCATCACTCTCAGTTTTTGAGCCTGTAATGAAGAGGAGACGTGGCTGGGAATTGGATCAGAACTTTTAGGGGACTGGGAGAGGATTTCATCACGAATTTCATCGATTTTAGTTTTGAAGTATTTGGCCAGGTCTTCAGCACAGAGATCAGTGATTGGGGTCTGTACTTTAGGCCGAAGGAGAGAGTTGAACGTGTCAAAAAGGTGTTTTGGGTTGTTAGACAGAGAGGAGATGAGGGAGGTAAAATATGTTTGTTTGGCGAGGTGAAGAGCGGAGTAATAGGATTTAAGCATGAATTTATAGTGCAGATAGTCTGAAGAAGTCTTAGTTTTCCTCCAGAGACGTTCAGCACACCTAGAGCATCGCCTGAGAAAGCAGGTTGTTAGCGTGTGCCAGGGTTGCTGCCGTCTGTGTTGGGAGATTCGTGTTTTAGAGGGTACCATTTGATCCAGGGTAGACTTTAGGGTGTCATGGTAATGTTTGGCTGCTAGATTAGGGCAGGAGAAAGAAGAGATTGGTGATAGTGAAGATTGTAGAAGATAGATGTAGCCAAGTGGTCTTCAAACTGTGGCCCTCCAGATGTTGCAAAACTAAAACCCGCAGCATGTGTGGACTGTGAGTGAGTTGTAGTTTTGCGACATCTGGAGGGCCACTGTTTGAACAACACTGATCTAGCCCATTCATTCCTATACACCAACAAATTAACCCATTAAACATTTGAGGTTTGTTTAGTCAAAATACCATTGGAGGCTGAGTATGAAGTCAGCCTCCAGGGTTTCTTGTTGGTGTATAGGAATGAATGGGCTAGATCTATAATATTGAGATTTTTTGCCCATTGAATTCAATGGCCCATTGTGGTCTATGGAGATCCTGTGTCAAATGAAGTAGGAAGCTAAACAGCAGGGTACTGGAAGTCAGCCTCCAGGGTCTATTTTTGGTGGATAGGAATGAATGGGCTAGATCTAAAACATTATTTTTTTTATTTTTTTTTATTTTGCCCATTGTGGTCTATGGAGATCTTTTGTCAAACGGGGTAGAAAGCTAAACATCAGGGCGCTGTTAGTAATGTGTAGGTTAGACCCTGGTGTGGGTTCAATTACAGTGTTCAAATGATCTTCAAGTGTAGCTTGTTGATATGCTTACCGGCGTTATTTCATGTATTGTTGCAGCTGTTTCCTCCTCACTGTCACTTTCCGTCTCCTGTTGAATACTATAATCTTCCTATTTAAAAAAAAAGGGAATTAATATAATAATAAGTATTAAATTTACATATATATATATATATATATATATAAAAATAATAAAGAATATTAATTACCTCATCAGAAGATTCTTCAGGATTATATTCTTCATTCCTTTCCTCCTCTGCAGCATATGAATATCCAGTTGCCTTTAGTAAATAGATTAATAGAGTATGTAATAGCCTAAAGCAAAATTCTCCATTACTTGGTTTTGGTCTTGTTGAGATAACATGTTAGTGGCTATCATCCTTTTTCAGTACAATAATCAATTATACAAGGTTTAATAATACTCTGCACATTGTATTTATAGCGACAGCAAGCTAGGGCTGCTCAATATCATATTTTGAGCCTGCATGCTATGCACGCTCAGCTAAGCAAACTCATTATCATGTAATGAGTGTGCATGTTATGCACACTCAGCTATGCAGGCTCATTATCATGTACTGACTGTGCAGGCTATGCACGCTCAACATCAGGTATTGATCAGATAAGCACGCTAATTATTATGTATTAAGTGTGCATGCTATGCACTCTCATTATGATGTATTGAGCCTGCATGCTATGCACGCTCATTATAATGTATTGAGTGTGTAGGATATACATGTTCAATATCATGTATTGAGCATGCATGCTATGCACACTCATATATTAACGTTCATTATTATGTATTGAGTATGCATCCTATGGATGCTCAATGTAATATATTGAACATGCATGCTACACACTTTCATTATGATGTATTGAGCCTGCATGCTATGCATGCTCATTATCATGTATTGAGTGTTTATGCCATGCACGCTCAATATCATGTATTGATTGTGCATGCTATGCACGCTCAATATCATGTATTGACTGTGGATGCTATGCATGCTCAATAACATGTATTGAGCATGCATGCTATGCACGCTCATATATTCACATTCATTATCATGTATTGAGTGTGTATGCTATGCATGCTCAATATCATGTATTGACTGTGCATGCTATGCACGCTCATATATTCATGTTCATTATTATATATTGAGCATCCATGCTATGCACTCTCATTATGATGTATTGAGCCTGTATGCTATGCATGCTCAATATCATTTTTGAGTGTGAATGCTATGCATGCTCAATATCATTTATTGAAAATGTATGCTATGCATGCTCATTATCATGTATTGATTGTGTATGCTTTGCATGCTCAATATCATGTATTGAACATGCAGGCTATGCACGCTCAAAATATTCACGTTAATTATGTATTGAGTGTGCATGCTATACATGCAAAATATCATTTATTGAGCATGCATGCTACACACTTTCATTACGATGTATTGAGCCTGCATGCTATTCATGCTCATTATCATGTATTGAGTGTTTATGCCATGCACCCTCAATATCATGTATTGATTGTGCATGCTATGCATGCTCAATATCATGTATTGACTGTGGATGCTATGCATGCTCAATATCATGTATTGATTGTGTATGCTATGCATGCTCAATATCATGTATTGACTGTGAATGCTATGCATGCTCAATAACATGTATTGAGCATGCATGCTATGCACGCTCATATATTCACGTTCATTATCATGTATTGAGTGTGTATGCTATGCATGCTCAATATAATGTATTGAGCATGCATGCTATGCACACTCATATATTAACGTTCATTATTATGTATTGAGTATGCATCCTATGGATACTCAATGTATGCTACACATACATGCTACACACTTTCATTACAATGTATTGAGCCTGCATGCTATGCACGCTCATTATCATGTATTGAGTGTGTATGCTATGCATGCTCAATATCATATACTTACTGTGCATGCTATGCATGCTCAATATCATGTATTCAACATGCAGGCTATGCACGCTCAAAATATTAATGTTTATTATTATGTATTGAGTGTGCATGCTATGGATGCTCAATATCAGGTATTGAGCATGCATGCTATGCACTCTCATTATCATGTTTTGAGCCTGCATGCTATGCACGCTCATTATCATATATTGAGTGTGGATGGTATGCACGGTAAATTTCTGATTTTGGACTCATTTGGGACTTTGGATCACTATCTATATTGTAGTGCTGCGGTTTTATTGAGTAACACCGGATCACTCCAGTATAGATGGTGAGCAAAAAAAGCACATTTATTCCATTGGGGGGAGGTTATGGTGTTATGTGCAATACAGTCTAGATGGTGATATAAATTGTGAATTCATTCCATCAATAAATATGCACAATTTTTGAATGGAATAAAATCTTTTTTTTTAATCACCACCTATCCTGAATTGCTGCGGTGTTCCTAATGCAATAAAATATGCAATCAGTGAGCACATGTACACGATAAAACTGCAGCAATGCAGTATAGGTCAGTGGTCCCCAAACTGTGGCCCTCCAGATGTTGCAAAACTGCAATTCCCAGCATGCCTGGACAGCCGTTGGCTGTCCAGGCATGCTGGGAGTTGTAGTTTTGCAACATCTGGAGGGCCACAGTTTGGGGACCACTGGTACAAATGGTGAAAAAAAAGAGATTTTATCCCATTCAAAAATTATGCATCATTTTTGAATGGGATAAAATCTCCATTATTGACACCATTTATAATGCACTGCTGGCTGCAGCCATTCATTTGGGAGTGCAGCTTTATATGAAAAAATAAATAAATAAATTCACAAAGCTGCAATCCCCAATGAATGGCTGCAGCCAGCAGTGCATTATAAATGGTGTCAATAATGGAGATTTTATCCCATTCAAAAATGATGCATCATTTTTGATTGGGATAAAATCACTATTATTCACACCATTTATAATGCACTGCGGTCTGCAGTCATTCATTGGGGATTGCAGCTTTGTGAAATTTTATTTTTATTGTTTTGGGCATATAATCAATTGTACTACCCACCATTTTGATATTATAAATTCCCTCAGGGCACAGTACAGCAGCTCCGTTCTCAGACTCTCCTCCTCTCTGAATGGTATGTGCAAAACCAAACAGAAAGGAGGAGACTCAGAGGCTGCCGTCCCTCCCAGCCTGTATGCGCGCCTGTATGCGCGCTCCCGACATTGAGCGCAGAATACAGCAAGATGGGCGGAAGTGGTGGCCGGCGAGGCTTCAGATGACGTCACGCCGGCCCGCCCGCCGACTTCCTGCAATCGTGAGACTGCTCAACTCTGAGCTACCGAAGAGGAGTGGAAAAAGGTATTGTTCTAATGTTTTAAGAGGATAAAAAAAACAGGGATAGATGTAGACAGTGTGAGGGAAAGATGGGGAGGGGGAATATGGACATTTTAGTTGAGGATAGCTACTCTTTAAGAGCACATACCTCAGCTCTTCAATAAAATATTTTTTTTTATATATCTATATATATATATATATATATATATATACCGTATTTATCGGCGTATAACACGCACTTTTTAGGCTAAAATTTTTAGCCTAAAGTCTATGTGCGTGTTATACGCCGATACACCCCCAGGAAAGGCAGGGGGAGAGAGGCCGTCGCTGCCCGCTTCTCTCCCCCTGCCTTTCCTGGGGTCTAGAGCCCTGCTGCCGGCCCTTCTCACCCCCTGGCTATCGGCGCCGCTGCCCGTTTTGTCCCCCTGACTATCGGTGCCGGCGCCGATAGCCAGGGGGAGAGAAGCGGCGCCGACAGCCAGGGGGAGAGAAGGGGCAGCAGCACCCATTGCCGGCGCCGCTGCCCCGTTGTCTCCCCCCATCCCCGGTGGCATAATTACCTGTTGCTATGCGCTGCACGGCGCGGCGCACTGACGTCATGCGCCGCACCGTGCATAGCAACGACGCAGGGGACGCGCGCCGGAGGCCTGCAGCAGCGCGGACCCGACCCAGGTAATTATGGCACCGGGGATGGGGGGAGGCAACGGGGCAGCGGCGCCGGCAATGGGTGCCGCTGCCCCTTCTCTCCCCCTGGCTGTCGGCGCCGATAACCAGGGGGTGAGAAGGGCCGGCAGCAGCGCTCTAGACCCCAGGAAAGGCAGGGGGAGAGAAGCGGGCAGCGACGGCCTCTCTCCCCCTGCCTTTCCTGGGGGTTTATCGGGGTATACACGCGCACACACGAACCCTCATTTTACCATGGATATTTGGGTAAAAAACTTTTTTTACCCAAATATCCTTGGTAAAATGAGGGTGCGTGTTATAGGCCGGTGCGTGGTATACCCCGATAAATACGGTATATATATATGGATAGATAGATAGATAGAGAGATAAAAAAAAAGTCAGTTCTGTTATGGTGAATATATTTATTGTGTGATTGACAATTGATTGGTAATAAAGGTTTTTTCAATCAAAAATCTGTTCTTATCAGTTTAATATCTGATACGTCCCCTATCTGGGGACCATAAATTAAATGGATTTTTGAGAATGGGAGCCGATTTGGAAACTTGCTTCCGTCGCCCAATGCATTGACCCGATATGGCAGTATCTTCGGGTACAGTGCACCACCCCATTCCAGTGTTAAAAAAGACAGATTCTTATTTAATCCTCTGTGGGTGCTGCTGCAGCTGTTGCCTGCCTTGTCATGTCAGTCAGTCTGGCTGCAGCAGGTGCCGCTGCTGTCCAGACCCAGTACTGCTGAATGGCCTCCTTAATTGGATAAGCTCATCGTATCCTCACAAAAAAAAAAAAGAGTTCCACAATTAGAGACCACAATAATGAGTTGCACTGACTGGTTTATGAACGTCTATCCATTTGGCGTTTTACTGACCATGTTTGCACACTGATTGATGTCATAAAAACTAAAAAAAATAATAATAATACTAATCTAGCACACCTGTGCAGGTTTGACATGACATGATACGTAGCTGTCTTGCAGGTGGTGCTGAATCCTGTTAAATGATGTGAGGGTCTCATGGTTATTCACAAGGGTGCGTCATTGCTGTTGCTTGACCATGCATTGGTTCTGTGGTCAGTGAATGATAAAAACAAAATTTGCCATCCATTGATTGATGAGAAATCAGCCATGAGGCATTTGTTTTTAGAAACTGCTGCTCACAACCAATGTTGCAATGGAGTGTCTCCATCTCCTGGTGGTATTGGATAAGCATTAGTGCTATGATGGGGTCTGAAGAAGAAGAAGAAGATGGAAAAAAATTAATAAAAAAAAGAAAGAAAGAGAGACTGACTGAGTGAGTGGGTAAGAGAGAGAGTGAGTGAGTGATTGAGTGAGTAATTGAGTGAGTGAGAGAGAGAACAAATGAATTAAAGTGAGTGAGTGAGTGAGAATGAATGAAAGTCTGAATGACAGAAAGAAAAAAGTATGAAGAAAGAAGTATGAAGAAAATAAAATGTATATGGAGTTGCAAACATGAGTGCAATCTACAAAGCTGTTGAGGCTGGTCCTCATGGGAGGATTGTTGCACCCAGGACCTTTAGTTCTATTAAATTTCATTCAATGCCACTGCCAGGTGTAAACAGCAGAAGAACCAGAAGCACCAACAGCACGACCATGGGTTGTCAGATTACCCTGATTTAGCAAAGAGTCCAAAAGGATGCAGGTGAATACTGTTTATTTTCAGTTTCTCGTTACAGTTGGTTTGATTCCGTGTCCGGACAGCCAGGGAGGTGGCTACAGGCAACAAAGGTAGGCGTGTTGTTTTCATATACAGATCTTAACCCCTTAAGGATGGAGGGCGTGCCCATACGCCCCCGTTTCAAAGTCCTTAAGGACTGGGGGTGTATGGATACGCCCGTGGGAATTTCGGTCCCCGCCGCTAGCCGTCGGGGACCGGAACGAGATGCCTGCTGAAATCTTTCAGCAGGCATCCTGTGAAAATGCCTAGGAGGGTCCTGAGAACCCCCCATGTCGGCCATGGTGGCAAATCGACGTTTGTGGCAATTCCGGGCTGATCGGGTCTCTGATGACCCGATTGCCCGGAAAATAGGGATGAAAGGATTTGTCAGTGACAGCCCCAATCCTCCTAAGGGATAGGAGCGAGGTGGCAGTGGTGCCATCCCCCCCTATCCCCTGCCATTAGTAATGACTACTGACCAATGGCAGTTAAAGGCGGAGGGGTTACCATGGAAATTCCCCACTCTGCCCGCCCCTGGATGTCAGGCAGAGAGGGGGGGGGGGGAGAAGATGGTGGCGGTACCTGGGGGTTTGCCCCCCCCCCTCCATGCGAATGTACAGGGTACATTCACAAGGAGCGGGGGTTTACAGTTAGTCTCTCGCTGCAAGCTAGAGATGCAGGAAATTTTCTGCTGCAGCTCAAACTCCCAGCAGGAAACTCGCTGTAATCCCCCGGCAGTCTGAATGTACCCAAAAAACACTACCTATAAACATACCCATACACAGTCCCCCCCCCCCCCCCAATAAAAATGAGAAACCTCTGGTATGGCACGGTTTCTAAAACGTAGTCTCCAGCTGTTGCAAAACAACAACTCCCAGTATTGCCAGACAGCCATTGACTGTCCAGGCATGCTGGGAGTTTTGCAACAGCTGGAGGCACTCTGTTTGCGAAACACTGCCGTAAGGTAATTTTGGTATCCGAGGCAAGTCTAACTCTTGCATCCGTAATTTAGGCCTTAAATGCGCATGGCGCTCTCTCACTTTACCGTACACGGTAAAAATTGCCCAACAAATTTTGGGGGTCTTTTTCTCCTTTTACAGCGGTTCTGACATAAACGCACAAAAATAAATACCCACATGTGACCCCATTTTGGAAACTACACCCCTCACGGAATGTAAGAAGGGGTATAGTGAGCTTTAACACCCCACAGGTGTTTGACAAATTTTCATTAAAGTTGGACGTGAAAATGAAAAATTTTATTTTCTTCACTAAAATGCTGGTGTTTTCCCAAATTTTTCATTTTCACAAGGAGTAATAGGAAAAAAAGCCATTGATGGCTGGGAAATATTGGAACATGGAGGTAGGCATCTTTGATGTCCACTGAAGAAAGAAATTCCCCTTGTTCCATGGATGCCACTACCGAACGGAGGGATTCCAATCGGAAGTGGCGGATGAGAAGATGAAGGTTGAGACGCTTGAGGTCCAGGATTGGCCTCACAGAACCGCCCTTCTTGGGGACCACAAAAAGATTGGAATAGAAACCCCCAAAACGTTCCCTTGGAGGAACGGGGACAATAACTCCCTGGAGAAGCAGGGACCGGAGAGCCTCCCGAAACTATTTCGCCAGAGAAGGAGACCGGGGGTCCCGGGACTGAAAAAAACGATCCCTCGGGAGGGAGGCAAATTCCATTCGGTATCCGTTGGACACCACGTCCCTGACCAAAGAGTCCTGAATGTGTGTGGTCCAGATGTCTCGAAAAAGTAAGAGACGACCTCCCACCCGAGAAAAATCTGCGGGTGGGGGCATCACTTCATACGGAAGTGGGTTTGCGTTTGCCCGATTTGGCCGCAAAACGGCCGGAACGGTTGGTGTCCAACTTCCAAGACGGGCAAGCCCGGAATGAGGGAGCCTTCTTGTCCCGCGAAGGCGCCTGCCTATACCCCTTATTAGGGCCAAAAGTCCGAAAGGACTGAAAGGAAGAGGACTTCCTCTGGGAAGTAGAGCGAGCCTTATTTTGAGGCAACAAGGAACTCTTGCCCCCCGTCGCCTCAGAGATAATCTCGTCAAGGCGCTTGCCAAAAAGACGGGCACCAGTAAAAGGAAGCTCGGTGAGAGACCTTTTGGAAGCGGCATCCGCATCCCAAGCCTTAAGCCACATGGAACGGAGGAGGGCCGCCAGGTGACCCACAGAAAAGGCAGCACAACGGGCTGACTGCATGGAAGCTGTGCACAGAAAGTCCCCAGCTTTAGAGCAATGGAGAACCAAAGCAGACAGATCCTCTGGGGGGATCCCGCCTGGTTACCCTGACGGAGTTTTGAGCACCACACCGATAGGGCCTTGGACACCCAAGCCGAGGCGAAGGTGGGAAGCAGAGAAGAGCCTGCTGCTTCAGAGGCAAGCTTCGCTAAGGACTACACCTTCTTGTCCGTCGAATCCTTGAAAGCAGCCATATCTGCTAGCGACAGTGTAGTAGCCTTAGAGAGGCGGGAAATTGGTGGATCCACCAAGGGAGGGGAAACCACCTTAGAGGCAAGGTCCTTGTCGAATGGGTAACGCACACCTGAACCTTCTTCATTCCCGGGAGCCTCTTGTCCGGATGTTTCCATGCAGATTCCAGAAGGGTGTCAAATTCAGCGTGAGAGCTGAACCTTTGAGGTGCCAGTTTAGCATGATGAAAAGATACTTCAGGAGTCACATCCGAAGATCCTGGGTCCTCTAAGTGAAAGGTGTCTCTTATGGCCGCAACCAATGAGTTCACCATTTCAACTGTATCCGAGCGGTCCTCCGAGTCAGATGCCGATTCGAAAGCCTCATCCACCAGTTCACCAGGAGAATGTGAACAAGTGGAGGAAGCCCTGGAGGGGGGCGACCATGACCGGGTACGCGACTCTTGCGAGGCAGAGTGGCGATTCCGGGAACGTCCTCTGGAGGAGCGACGTTTGTGACCAGATGACACGGGGGGGCGGGACCCACGAGGGGAGCACCCACGTCTACCTGAAGACTCAATGGAAGAGTCAGAAGATACACCCCTAGTACGCCTGTGAGAGGGTGAAGTATGTGGAGAAGAGGAGCGGGGCCCTTTAGAGGGTTGGCACAGGGCAGACCTCTTCAAGGCAGACACCACGTCACGAGAAGCCTCAGCCACCGAACGGGAGACTTGAGTCAAGTCAGCCCATATACTGGGATAGGGAAGAAACCCAGGCTGGAGGGGCGGCCGAATCCACCAGAACTGAAAGAGCATCCGAGGGTACCAGGGGGTCTGGGGCAGCAGAGGAGCAGGCAGAGCAAGTGGGTTCAGCAGAACCAGGCATTTTGGAATTACAGTTCTTACAGACCAAATAGGAAACTAACGCTCCAGTTGTCTGTTTAGAGGGAGGAACAGTTCTGGGTACGAACATAATGAAAAAAGAACTATCTCACCCGAGTCTGTGTCCCCTGTGGCGGCTGCTGTGAGGAGAACTCCGCTCTGTGTAGATAGAGAGGGAGAAACAGGCCAGCCAATAGCCAGAGAGGGGCGTGCCTGGAGCAGGGGCCCTGTCTGATTGGCCTCTGCCACCGAAAATCGCACGCACGGCGCTGATTGGAGGACAATCCGCGCCTCCAGTGAGCTCCGGCGGCGCTGTGGGCGGAGCTATAGCGCCCCGGCCGCCGAGAAGAACAATAGTAATGGCGCCCGCTCCTTGCCCCAGGCGCACATGTCAGCCGCATATGCGCCCACGGGGAGGTGAGCGGGCGATACACATATTCGCCGACAGTCGTCTGTTGCCGAAAGCGAAAGTAAGTCGGCGCTTCATGCGCCCGAACAGTAAAAGCGCCGCGGCTGTCAGCCACATAGTAAGCGCCGCGGCTGTCAGCCGCATAGTATAACACACACACACATGTGCATAATAATAAAGTAAACCATTCATTCCCAATATGCCATTGCTCGCCCCTTTTTTAGAATAAAAGATAGAGCCCCTAACACAGGCCAGCCCCATGGACCCTGAAAGGTGGGCCAAAAAATGAGGGTCTCCAGAGGTTGCAAGTCAGCACCTAAAGGGAGAAGAATATATACTCACCTCAATCAGTAGTACTTACCTAATGGAGTCTTCTGTGAGGTCTTCAGTCAGCTTTCTGTTACCTGCATCACGCTGAGCTACCATGTGCGAGCAAAGCGAGCAGGGAATAGGGGGACCCGGACCCATGAGGTACAACCCCAGACGCTGACCGTTGGCGAGAGGGGGTGAACAGCGCATATACACAATGTCTGTGCCCCCTCAATCACAATGAGGAAACAGTGAGCCGCAGTTCCTGAGTCCCCACCTGAAAACATGAAAGAAAACGGAATAAAAAACTAACACATACCCTAACTAGGAAAAATAAGAAACAGAAGACCTGGTCTGGAGAATTCCAGACCATGTCCACCTCCTTCAGACACTAAGCTAAAACTGATTAGCTCAGGGCCTAGAGGCGGGTATATCCTGCTGGGAGGAGCCGACTTTTTTTGTTGCCATAGTGTCATACCTCCTAGAGACAGCAGCATACACCCATGGTCTGTGTCCCCAATGGAGCCGATAGAGAAAATCTAATTTTCCATTTTTACACCCAACTTCAACGCAAAGTCGCCAAACACCTGTGGGGGTGTTGAGGCTCACTATACCCCTTGTTACATTCCTTGAGGGGTGTAGTTTCCAAAATAGTATGCCATATGTTTTTTTTTTGCTGTTCTGGCACCATGGGGGCTTCCTAAATGCAACATGGCCCCAAAAACCATGACAGCAAAATTTGTTTAAAAAAATCCTACAGTTGCTCTTTCCCTCTTGAGCCATGTTGTGAGCCCACAAAGCACTTTATGTCAACATATGATGTATTTACGTACTCGAGAGAAATTGAGCTACAAATTTTGGGGGGCTTTTTCTCCTTTTACCACTTTTAAAAATGAAAAAAATGGGGCTACAAGAATATGTTAGTGTAAAAAATGCAGATTTTGATTTTTCTCCTCCACTTTGCTGCAATTCTTGTGAAAGACCTAAAGGGTTAACACACTTTTTGGATGTCATTTTGAAAACTGTGAGGGGTGTAGTTTCTACAATGGGGTCATTTATGGGGTATTTCTCACAGAATGGCCCCTCAAATCCAGTTCAAACTTAACTGGTCTTTGAAAAATTCAGATTTTAAAATTTTCATGAAAATTTAGAAAATTGCTGCTATACTTTGAAGCCCTCTAATGTCTTCAAAAAGTAAAAAATTGGTCAATTTTATGATGCCAACATAAATTAGACATATTGGGGGACATTTACTAATCTAGTCTATTCTGGGTATGCTTATAGACCAGCGTATGTGGTAGTCTCCTGTCTATTGTGCTCCTAATTTATCAAAGGTCTCACAGCCCTTGATAAATTCTGTGCTCAGACTTCAGGGTCTACAGCTTAAACTGCATTTAGTCCTGCTCCAGCATGGTCTGACATTTCAGCGTATTTTGGGCAGATGCGACTTGTCGCACAAAAGTCGCACTTGATAAATTCAGCACCAATGCATTTTCCAATGCATTTCTGTCTAAAATAGACTTGCATGCATCATGTTCTAAAAATCCTCTAGAGCAAAAGTCGCAGAAAAGTCGCACATATTTAGACTGCGACTTTCTGTGCGACAAATTTAGACAGGAAAAATCAGTCTAAATTCTTTGATAAATCTCCCCCATTGTGTTTGTGAATCAATATAAAATGTATTTGGAATATCCATTTTCCTTACAAGCAGAGAGTTTCAAAGTTAGAAAAATGCAACATTTTCAAAATTTTCATGACATTTTGTGATGCAAGTAACCACAAAAATTTACCGCTATGTTAAAGTAGAATATGTCACGAAAACCTACACTAACTAAATCCCTTAGGGATCTCTGGGCCGACTTATTAATGAACAACCTACTTGGGGAAATAAATCCCCTCAGGATTAACCCTGACTAAAGATCCCCTAAAAATTTACTTTTATTAATGTTTCTTTAAAATATTTCTTGACTTGTGTAATTCACATTTCTTGCCACAAGATGGCAGTGGTGTTTTAAAATATTGAACGCTGTGCACAGCTAACTCCGAGATAGTTTCGGAAATAGTTTTTCATGATATAAAACATAATCCTCCCTTCCTTTAAAGTAAGGGAGGATTATGTTTTAATAATAACGCTGTGCCAGTGTCCCAGCTTAGTTAGTAACTCCCATGCCCGAGCTGCAGCAGGGCACCGGAACTAACTAGATAGAAGAGTCTAAATACCAGTCTGTCTGACAGACACTGAGCAATTTCAATAGAACGGAGTTAGCTGTGCACAGCGTTCAAGATTTTAAAACACCACTGCCATCTTGTGGCAAGAAATGTGAATTACACAATTACAGGGGTTCCTGTAAAAGCCAGGGTATGGATTGCATTGCTTATTGCTCCATCAGAGTGGAATGGACTCCTGTCCTTCTTTTAAGCAATGATGTGGATTTAGCCTGTGCTGTATGTACGGGTGGCTGACTGCCACCCACCCAGAGAGTGTATGGGAGACTGCCTGCCTCCCTCCTTTCCTATGCATGGGAGGCCGCCTGCCAGCCTTCCTTTCTTCCCTATAAGTAGTGTGAGTGCTCATGAAGGGGGCATGGTTGGTTCCACCCCTTTACCGGTTATCACCTCTGGGCCTTTTGGCTAAGATCAAGTGTAAAAAAAGGGCTTGCGATAGACCGCATCCTTGTGCACGGTATTTTGTGTGAATACTTGCACTTGGGTGACTTGAGAGCACATACCTCAGCTCTTCAATAAAATAAAAGAATATATATATATATAAATATATATATATATATATATATAAACAAAGTCCCGAAATCACAGCACCAGTCAGGTCATGGATCTTGAAATACTGGATTATTTTATTCTTCCCCACAGCAAATGCGTGGGGACCTTCACTACAGCCAAGATCGCAGCCATTGCAGCCATCCTCTTATATATTATTATTTTTTCTAATATATGCCCTCATTCATGTCATCTAGAAATAAAATATCAGTTGCATGATAATTTGATGTCAGCATTTACTGTTGTACTATTCAAACATGATTTGCTAGGTTACAAGTGTTTGGTTACAATGCGCATGCACAGCCGGCCGGCTGGATCGCGATATGTCCAGTGTGATAACACGATCGTCGGACCCGTTTGCGCAGCCGCAGAACACAAATGGTGATTAGTGTGGGTAAGGGCATTACGCGCACCTGATCAGCACACATTACTGTGAGCGATCGAGAGCGGAAGTGATGCGCTGATACGTAGGAACTTTTCCGACGCATGCGCAGTCGCTTTGTATACAAACAAGAATGAGAACGGAGATGGCAGCGATCGGCATGTTCTGGGTGCGATCGAGTTATATATTTGGCTGATACTGAAGGTACCTATATAACACTATATAGCACTGTATGTCATATGGCACAGGGCACTTTATATGTGTATTGATTGTATTGTATATAGACGGATGCTATGTCAACTTGACATCACTGTGATTAACAGAGCATTGCTCCAATTAAATTTAAATAGAGGTGCGTTTTTAGATAATTATACATTTGTATCACATGAGTTGTAGCCAATGAAATGTATCTGTGATATATATATATATATATATATATATATATATATGCACATTTTGTATTTGTATTATGCTTGATAAAGGCTACTACTGCCGAAACGTTGCATTTGCTGTGGGGAAGAATAAAATAATCCAGTATTTCAAGATCCATGACCTGACTGGTGCTGTGATTTCGGGACTTTGTATATATATATATATATATATATATATATATATATATATATATATATATATATATTGTTAACAGTGTTTCCCAAACAGGGTGCCTCCAGCTGTTTAGGCTATTTGGGCATGCTGGGATTGATAGTTTTGTAATAGCTGGGGGGCATCCTGGTTGGGAAACACTGATTTATGCATGTGTGTGTGTATATATCAATGTTTCGCAACCAGGGTGCCTCCAGCTGTTGGAATACTACAAATCCCAGCATGCTGAGAGTTGTAGTTTTGCAACAGCTGGATACACTCTGGTTGGGAAATATATATATATATATATATATATATATATATATATATATATTTTATTTTTCTTTCCTATGATATATATATACATACACACACGCACAGTAGTGTTTTTCAGGGGGTGTAATCCAAACCTCCCTCTCCGGTGTGTCCAACAATCCGGTGTCAAAATTAAGACGCTGGATGATTGTGAACTGCCCCATTCAAATAAATGGGATCAGTTCTAGCATTAGTTTCCCTCCAGTGCACGCCTGACATATGTGAACCCGGCCTCATTCGATCTGCAGGGTGCCAGTGTATAGTTGGTATCTACCACTACAGTATATGTTATTGTATGTCAGAATATTGGTCTTTTTATCGTGGTTTTTAATTTGGAACAATATAGCGGTATTGTGTGTCTAGCAAATATTGTGTGTCTACAGGGACATACGCTTTGTGGCTTGTGCTCCTGATCATTTAACCCTTTCAGGACTCAGCGTTTTTCCGTTTTTGCACTTTTGTTTTTTCCTCCCCACCTTCTGAAAACCATAACGCTTTCAGTTTTCCACCTACAGACCCCTACAAGCGCTTGTTTTATGCACTACCAATTTTACTTTGTAATGACATCAGTCGTTTCACAATAAAATCTAACTTGTTTGGCTTTTGCGGCCCCACTTTTAATTTTGCCCAGCGCCACATTAAATCTAAAACTGGTCCTGAGTGTATGTGTATGGCTGTGTGTGTGTATATAGGGGCAGTGTATGTGTATGAGGCTATGTATATGGTATGGGGCTGTGTATGTGTGTATATAGGGGCAGTATATGTGTATGGTGCAGTGTATGTGTATGAGGCAGTATATATGTGGGCTGTGTATGTGCGTGTACATAGGGGCAGTGTATGGGGGGCAGTGCATGTGAGTATATGGGGGCAGTACATGTGTATGGGGCAGTGTATATGGGGGCTGTGTATGTGTGTGTAGATGGGGGCAGTGTATGTGTATGGGGCAGTGTATTTTGTATGGGGCTGTGTATGTGTGTATATGGGGGCTCTGTATGTGTGTGTATATGGGGGCAGTGTATGTGTATGGGAGCAGTGCATGTGTATGGGGCAGTGTAGGTGAGTATATGGGGCTGTGTATGCGAGTATATTTGTATGGGTGTATGTGTAAGTGTATGGGGCAGTGTGTATGGTATGGGGCAGTGTATGTGTATGGGGGCAGTGTATGTGTATGGGGCAGTGTATGGGGGCAGTGTATGTGTATGGGGCAGTGTATATGGTACAGGGCTGTATGTGTGTGTGGGGGGGGCTGTGTTTGTGTGTATGGTGGACTGTGTGTGGGGGCTGTGTCTATGTGTGTATATAGGGGCAGTGTATATGGTATGGGGCTGTTTTTGTGTATGGGGGCTGTGTATGTGTGTATATGGTGGCTGTGTATGTGTATGGGGCAGTGTATGTGTATGGGGCAGTGCATGTGTATGGGGCAATTTATATGGTATGGGACTGTGTATGTGTGTATGGGGTTGTGTACGTGTGTGTTTATAGGGGCAGTGTATGTGTGCATGGGGTTGTGTACGTGTGTGTATATAGGGGCAGTATATGTGCATGGGGCAGTGCATATGTATGGGGCTGTGTGTAAGGTATGGGGGCAGCGTATGTGTATGGGACAGTGTATGTCGTCAGTTTACGTGTATGGGGCAGTGTATGTGTATGGGGGCAGTGTATGTGGGCAGTGTATGTGTATGGGGGCAGTGTATGTGTATGGGGCAGTGTGTATGGTATGGGGCAGTGTATGAGTATGGGGGCAGTGTATGAGTATGGGGGAAGTGTCTGTGTATGGGGGCAGTGTCTGTGTATGGGGGCAGTGTATGTGTATGGGGGCAGTGTATGTGTATGGGGGCAGTGTATGTGTATGGGGGCAGTGCATGTGTATGGGGGCAGTGTATGTGTATGGGGGGCATTGTATGCTTATGGGGGGCATTGTATGTGTATGGGGCAGTGTATGGTATGGGGCAGTGTGTGGTATGGGGCAGTGTGTATGGTATGGGGCAGTGTATGTGTATGTAGCAGTGAATGGTATGGGGCTGTGTATGGGGGCAGTGTGTATGGTATGGGGCAGTGTATGTGTATGGGGGCAGTGTATGTATATGGGGGCAGTGTATGTGTATGGGGCAGTGTATGTGTATGTGGCAGTGTATGGTATGGGGCAGTGTATGTGTATGGGGCAGTGTATGGTACGGGGCAGTGTGTATGTGTATGGGCAGTGTATGTGTATGGGGCAGTGTATGTGTATGGGGCAGTGTGTATGGTATGGGGCAGTGTATGGTATGGGGCAGTGTATGGTATGGGGCAGTGTATGTGTATGGGGGCTGTGTATGGGGGGCAGTGCATGTGAGTATATGGGGGCAGTACATGTGTATGGGGCAGTGTATGAGTATGGGGGCAGTGTATGAGTATGGGGGCAGTGTATGTATATGGGGGCAGTGTATGTGTATGGGGCGGTGTATGGGGGCAGTGTATGTGTATGGGGGCAGTGTATGTGTATGGGGGCAGTGTATGTGTATGGTGCAGTGTGTATGGTATGGGGCAGTGTGTATGGTATGGGGCAGTGTATGTGTATGGGGCAGTGTATGTGTATGGTGCAGTGTGTATGGTATGGGGCAGTGTGTATGGTATGGGGCAGTGTATGTGTATGGGGGCAGTGTGTATGGTATGGGGCAGTGTATGTGTATGGGGCAGAGTATGTGTATGGTGCAGTGTGTATGGTATGGGGCAGTGTATGTGTATGGGGGCAGTGTGTATGGTATGGGGCAGTGTATGTGTATGGGGGCTGTGTATGGGGGCAGTGTGTATGGTATGGGGCAGTGTATGTGTATGGGGCAGTGTATGTGTATGGTGCAGTGTGTATGGTATGGGGCAGTGTATGTGTATGGGGGCAGTGTGTATGGTATGGGGCAGTGTATGTGTATGGGGGCAGTGCAGGGCTCGAGTCCTGCAGGAACAGCGTTCCTTTGCATTTTCCACAGGAGGAATGCTGTTCCTTACATTAGTCCTGCAGGACCATCCTCTCTGTTCTTACCCTCCCTCCGTCTCCTTCCCTGGCCCAGACTGCTAGATGCTGGAGATGTAGGACCTGTGATGATGTCACCATCACATGTTGGGGCGGAGCTTAGCTGTGGTGGAGAGGGAAGATCGTGGTTGAAGGACCTGTGTGATGCTGTGGAGGAGGCGGGGCGGAGCTGGAGGAGACATGTCACCCCAGTAAGGTAATTACATGGAAGATTTGTTACAGTGTGTCACCCCAGTAGTAAAGTGATTACAGGAGGAGGAGGAGGTTTGTTACAGTGTGTCACCCCAGTAGTAAAGTGATTACAGGAGGAGGAGGTTTGTTACAGTGTGTCACCCCAGTAGTAAGGTGATTACATGAGGAGGAGGTTTGTTACAGTGTGTCACCCCAGTAGTAAGGTGATTACATGAGGAGGAGGTTTGTTACAGTGTGTCACCCCAGTAGTAAGGTGATTACATGAGGAGGAGGCTTGTTACAGTGTGTCACCCCAGTAGTAAGGTGATTACATGAGGAGGAGGCTTGTTACAGTGTGTCACCCCAATTCTAAGAAGATTACATGAGGAGGTTTCTTACAGTGTGTTATCATGATGATAGGGACATGAGGAGGTTTTTGTTACAGTGTATTATCAGAATGATAACCCCTTAAGAACATTGGGGGAGATATATAAAGACCTGTGCAGAGGAAAAGTGGAGCAGTTGCCCATAGCAACCAATCAGATCGCTGCTTTCATTTTCAGAGGCCTTTTAAAAAAATAAACAAGCGATCTGATTGGTTGCTATGGGCAACTGGTCAACTTATCCTCTGCACAGGTTTTAATAAATCTCCCCCATTGGATGTAAATATACATCTTGGTGCCCTGGTACTTAAAGGAGTACTCTGGTGCAGAGTTTTCCTGCTCCGTCCTGCCCGGGCTGCAAAAAAAATGAAAATAAACCATCTCTCACCTTCCTGGGTTTCCGCGGAGCGCCACTACAGCTGATGGGTCCTCCGGTCCATCTTATTCATACTTCTGTGTGAACGAATCGTCACATGGCGCTCAGCCTATTATGGGCCGAGGCAGAACATCGCGGCGGCGATAGGCTGAGCGCCATGTGACGCTTCGTTACACCCGGAAGTATGAAGAGGATGGACCGGAGGACCGATCAGCTGTAGTGGCGCTCCGCGGGAACCCAGGAAGGTGAGAGATGGTTTATTTTCATTTTTTTTTGCAGCCCGGGCAGGACGGAGCAGGAATACTGCCCCAGAGTACTCCTTTAAAAGGGTACTCCTCCTCTAGACATCTTATCCTCTATCCAAAGGATATGGGATAAGATGTCTGATCGCAGGGGTCCCGCCATTGGGGACCCCTGCGATCTCAGCTGTGGCCCCCCCCCCCCCCCCATCTTGGGTGAGTTCCTACACTTTTTTTTCCAGGACTTGACCCCTGGGGCAGTGTATGTGTATGGGGCATTCCTGGGGGCCCAAAGCAGCTAGCCCTTTAGCCCCACCGATCCACTGCGCTGCAGCCAGGGCCGGTTTTTCCTATAAGGCACTTTTCATGGGGGCAGCAATCCCGACCGCTGAACACCCCTCCCCCCCCCTCCTGTGACAGGCACCGCGGTGGCCGGCGGCTTCAGGACTGTGCGCATCATTATGAGTCCCCACAGTCACAGATGACTCATACAGCCGGGCCCCCAACTGTGAGCCGCTCCTGCCATCAGTGGAGATCCAGGGGAGGGGAAATATACCTGCTCTGTTGTGTCCTATGTGTACACATATGGACCCCTTCACTGCCTTCCTATAGCAGTGTTTCCCAAGCAGTGTGCATCCAGCTGTTGAAAACCACAGCTCCCAGCATGCCCAGATAGCCAAAAGTTGTCTGGATATGCTGGGAGTTGTAGTTTTGCTATATCTGTATGCACCTGCTTGGGAAACACTGCCATACACACAGCGATCTCAACCTCCAGCTCAGCTCCTCCCCTGCTGGTCATGTGATCATAGACTCATACGGAGGCCTGCTGGGGTCAGAGGAAGGACCAGAGTGCAGGTGAACAGTGGATGATGGCATGACAGGCAGGTTACATAGGTAACACTATAAATACTGTGCCCTGACCCCTGCCAATCCTCACCCCATTGTGAGTTCTAACCCTGTACTGTGTATATCCCTCTACTATGACATCACTGTGTGTATTATCTCTGTATGGTGACATCACTGTGAGTATTATCCCTGTACTGTGACATCACTGTGTGCAGTTTCCCTGTACTATGACATCACTGTGTGTATTATCCCTGTACTGTGACATCATCATGTGTATTATCCCTGTACTGTGACCTCAATGGAGGAGATTTATCAAAACCTGTGCAGAGGAAAAGTTGCCCAGTTGCCCATAGCAACCAATCAGATCGCTTCTTTCATTTTTAACAAGGCCTCTGCAAAATGAAAGAAGCGATTTGATTGGTTGCTATGGGCAACTGGTCAACTTTTCCTTTGCACAGGTTTTGATAAATCTCCCCCAATGTGTGTATTATCTCTGTACGGTGACATCACTGTGTGTATTATCTCTGTACGGTGACATCACTGTGTGTATTATCCTTGCACTGTGACATCACTGTGTGTATTATCCCTGTACTGTGACATCACTGTTTGTATTATCCCTGCACTGTGACATCACTGTGTGCATTAACACTGTACTGTGACATCACTGTGTGCATTATACTGTACTGTGACATCACTGTGTGTATTATCCCTCTACTGTGACATCATCGTGTGTATTATCCCTGTACTGTGACCTCAATGTGTGTATTATCTCTGTACGGTGACATCACTGTGTGTATTATCCCTGTACTGTGACATCACTGTGTGTATTATCCCTGTACTGTGACATCACTGTGTGCATTATCACTGTACTGTGACATCACTGTGTGCATTATCACTGTACTGTAACATCACTGTGCGCATTATCACTGTACTGTGACATCACTGTGTGCATTATCACTGTACTGTGACATCACTGTGTGTATTATCCCTGTACTGTGACATCATCGTTTGTATTATCCCTGTACTGTGACATCACTGTGTGTATTATCTCTGTACGGTGACATCACTGTGTGTATTATCCCTGTACTGTGATATTGCTGTGTGTATTATCCCTGTACTGTGATGTTGCTGTGTGTATTATCCCTGTACTGTGACATCATCGTGTGTATTATCCCTGTACTGTGACATCACTGTGTGTATAATCCATGTACTGTGACATCACTGTTTGTATTATCCCTGTATTGTGACATCACTGTATATATTATCCCTGTATTGTTACATTATTGGGTGTTTCATCGCTGTACTGTGACATCACTGTGTGTATTATCTCTGTACGGTGACATCACTGTGTGTATTATCCCTGCACTGTGACATCACTGTATATATTATCCCTGTATTGTGACATTATTGGGTGTTTCATCGCTGTACTGTGACATCACTGTGCGTATTACCCCTGCACAGGTCAGGAGGCATTATCACTATATGTGAGGGTGAGGTATGGTGTATCATATAAGGTTTAATGTATGACAAGGTTATATTCAGAGGCGCAGTATGTAATAGTATCATATTCAGAGAGTGCAGTGTGTGGTAGTGTTATATATAGAGGATACAATCTGTGGCAGTATTATACTCAGAGGGTATAGTGTGTGGTATTATTATATTCCAAAGGTACATTGTGTGGTAGTATCATATTCAGAGGGTACAATGTGCAGTAGTATCATATTCAGAGAGCGCAGTGTGTGGTAGTGTTATATATAGGGGATACAATCTGTGGCAGTATTATACTCAGAGGGTATAGTGTGTGGTATTATTATATTCCAAAGGTACATTGTGCAGTAGTACCATTCAGAGGGTACAATGTGCAGTAGTATCATATTCAGAGAGTGCAGTGTGCAGTAGTATCATATTCAGAGAGCGCAGTGTGCAGTAGTATCATATTCAGAGAGCGCAGTGTGCAGCAGTATCATATTCAGAGAGCGCAGTGTGCAGTAGTATTATATTCAGAGAGCACAGTGTGCAGTAGTATCATATTCAGAGAGCGCAGTGTGCAGTAGTATCATATTCAGAGAGCGCAGTGTGCAGTAGTATCATATTCAGAGAGCAGAGTGTGCAGTAGTATTATATTCAGAGAGTACAGTGTGTGCCAGGTTTATATTCAGAGAGCGCAGTGTGCAGTAGTATCATATTCAGAGAGTGCAGTGTGCAGTAGTATTATATTCAGAGAGTACAGTGTGTGCCAGGTTTATATTCAGAGAGCACAGTGTGCAGTAGTATTATATTCAGAGAGCGCAGTGTGCAGTAGTATCATATTCAGAGAGTGCAGTGTGCAGTAGTACCATATTCAGAGAGCAGATTGTGCAGTAGTTTAATATTCAGAGAGTGCAGTGTGTGCCAGGTTTATATTCAGAAAACAGAGTGTGCAGTAGTATCATATTCAGAGAGTGCAGTGTGCAGTAGTATCATATTCAGAGAGCAGAGTGTGCAGTAGTATTATATTCAGAGAGTACAGTGTGTGCCAGGTTTATATTCAGAGAGCGCAGTGTGCAGTAGTAACATATTCAGAGAGTGCAGTGTGCAGTAGTATTATATTCAGAGAGTACAGTGTGTGCCAGGTTTATATTCAGAGAGCACAGTGTGCAGTAGTATTATATTGAGAGAGCGCAGTGTGCAGTAGTATCATATTCAGAGAGTGCAGTGTGCAGTAGTACCATATTCAGAGAGCAGAGTGTGCAGTAGTTTAATATTCAGAGAGTGCAGTGTGTGCCAGGTTTATATTCAGAGAGCACAGTGTGCAGTAGTATTATATTCAGAGAGTACAGTGTGTGCCAGGTTTATATTCAGAGAGCACAGTGTGCAGTAGTATTATATTCAGAGAGTACAGTGTGTGGCAGGTTTATTTTCAGAGAGTGCAGTGTTCAGTAGTATTATATTCAGAGAGTACAGTGTGTGGCAGGTTTATTTTCAGAGAGCGCAGTGTTCAGTAGTATTATATTCAGAGAGCGCAGTGTTCAGTAGTATTATATTCAGAGAGCACAGTGTGTAGTAGTATTATATATCTTGAGGGTACAGTGTGCGATTGTATTCTATTCAGAGGATAAAGTGTGTGGTAGTATTATTTTCAGAGAAGTCCGTGTTTGGCAGCATTATATTAACTGTGACATCACTGTGTGCATTATCACTGTACTGTGACATCACTGTGTGCATTATCACTGTACTGTGACATCACTGTGTGTATTATCCCTGTACTGTGACATCATCGTTTGTATTATCCCTGTACTGTGACATCACTGTGTGTATTATCTCTGTACGGTGACATCACTGTGTGTATTATCCCTGTACTGTGATATTGCTGTGTGTATTATCCCTGTACTGTGATGTTGCTGTGTGTATTATCCCTGTACTGTGACATCATCGTGTGTATTATCCCTGTACTGTGACATCACTGTGTGTATAATCCATGTACTGTGACATCACTGTTTGTATTATCCCTGTATTGTGACATCACTGTATATATTTTCCCTGTATTGTTACATTATTGGGTGTTTCATCGCTGTACTGTGACATCACTGTGTGTATTATCTCTGTACGGTGACATCACTGTGTGTATTATCCCTGCACTGTGACATCACTGTATATATTATCCCTGTATTGTGACATTATTGGGTGTTTCATCGCTGTACTGTGACATCACTGTGCGTATTACCCCTGCACAGGTCAGGAGGCATTATCACTATATGTGAGGGTGAGGTATGGTGTATCATATAAGGTTTAATGTATGACAAGGTTATATTCAGAGGCGCAGTATGTAATAGTATCATATTCAGAGAGTGCAGTGTGTGGTAGTGTTATATATAGAGGATACAATCTGTGGCAGTATTATACTCAGAGGGTATAGTGTGTGGTATTATTATATTCCAAAGGTACATTGTGTGGTAGTATCATATTCAGAGGGTACAATGTGCAGTAGTATCATATTCAGAGAGCGAAGTGTGTGGTAGTGTTATATATAGGGGATACAATCTGTGGCAGTATTATACTCAGAGGGTATAGTGTGTGGTATTATTATATTCCAAAGGTACATTGTGCAGTATTACCATTCAGAGGGTACAATGTGCAGTAGTATCATATTCAGAGAGTGCAGTGTGCAGTAGTATCATATTCAGAGAGTGCAGTGTGCAGTAGTATCATATTCAGAGAGCGCAGTGTACAGCAGTATCATATTCAGAGAGCGCAGTGTGCAGTAGTATTATATTCAGAGAGCACAGTGTGCAGTAGTATCATATTCAGAGAGCACAGTGTGCAGTAGTATCATATTCAGAGAGCGCAGTGTGCAGTAGTATCATATTCAGAGAGCAGAGTGTGCAGTAGTATTATATTCAGAGAGTACAGTGTGTGCCAGGTTTATATTCAGAGAGCACAGTGTGCAGTAGTATTATATTCAGAGAGCGCAGTGTGCAGTAGTATCATATTCAGAGAGTGCAGTGTGCAGTAGTACCATATTCAGAGAGCAGATTGTGCAGTAGTTTAATATTCAGAGAGTGCAGTGTGTGCCAGGCTTATATTCAGAGAGCAGAGTGTGCAGTAGTATCATATTCAGAGAGTGCAGTGTGCAGTAGTATCATATTCAGAGAGCAGAGTGTGCAGTAGTATTATATTCAGAGAGTACAGTGTGTGCCAGGTTTATATTCAGAGAGCGCAGTGTGCAGTAGTATCATATTCAGAGAGTGCAGTGTGCAGTAGTATTATATTCAGAGAGTACAGTGTGTGCCAGGTTTATATTCAGAGAGCACAGTGTGCAGTAGTATTATATTGAGAGAGCGCAGTGTGCAGTAGTATCATATTCAGAGAGTGCAGTGTGCAGTAGTACCATATTCAGAGAGCAGAGTGTGCAGTAGTTTAATATTCAGAGAGTGCAGTGTGTGCCAGGTTTATATTCAGAGAGCACAGTGTGCAGTAGTATCATATTCAGAGAGTGCAGTGTGCAGTAGTATCATATTCAGAGAGCAGAGTGTGCAGTAGTATTATATTCAGAGAGTACAGTGTGTGCCAGGTTTATATTCAGAGAGCACAGTGTGCAGTAGTATTATATTCAGAGAGTACAGTGTGTGCCAGGTTTATATTCAGAGAGCACAGTGTGCAGTAGTATTATATTCAGAGAGTACAGTGTGTGGCAGGTTTATTTTCAGAGAGTGCAGTGTTCAGTGGTATTATATTCAGAGAGTACAGTGTGTGGCAGGTTTATTTTCAGAGAGCGCAGTGTTCAGTAGTATTATATTCAGAGAGCGCAGTGTTCAGTAGTATTATATTCAGAGAGCACAGTGTGTAGTAGTATTATATATCTTGAGGGTACAGTGTGCGATTGTATTCTATTCAGAGGATAAAGTGTGTGGTAGTATTATTTTCAGAGAAGTCCGTGTTTGGCAGCATTATATTAATTATCATTTTCATATAGAGGATCAGACTCCGCTGACAAAGTAATGAACCAATGCCATCTGGGCGTCAAGTTCTGCAGAGAGAAGATTTAGCTGGACCCACTGGTATGTACCATCTGAATTAGATAAGGGAAGACTATAGAGAAGACGTCACCTGTAGTCACTGATGTCATTGTGTATTCTCTTCACTATAGAGAAGACGTCACCTGTAGTCACTGATGTCATTGTGTATTCTCCTCACTATGAGAAAGGTGCAGGAAAAAAGTTGTGATCTTCTGTGGCGCTGCCTGTTTGAGATGGAGATGCAAGTTCAGTCACATATGGTAGAATCTTAATTATTGGGCCTGGAGTGCTGCAGATTTTCTGTGGATGTATGTATGTATGTATGTATGTGTATATATATATATATATATACACACACACACACACATAAAACGTCCTCCTCTAGGAAACAGCACCCAACACGAAGTCCAGGTATTATGCAGACTACAAGCATTGCTTGAAAAAGGCTTGCTAGCCGAAACATCGCACTTTATTCTCTGATGCAAATAAAAACCTTGTAGCCTGCATAATACCTGGACTTCGTGTTGGGTGCTGTTTCCTAGAGGAGGAAGTTTTATGGGGATCCAGTGTGGCATACTGGGGGACACTTTGCACCGCACTAGAAGTCGTCCTGTGCTAGAATTTTCACGGTGATTCATATATATATATATATATATATATATATATATATATATATATATATATACACATATACACACCATTGTTTCTCAGGGTGCCCCAAGCAGTTGCAAAACTGCAATTGGGCATGGTGGGAGTTGTAGTTTTGCAACAGCTGTAGGCACACTGGTTGGGAAACACTGATTTTTACACACACAGACACACACATAGACCAATGTTTCTCAGGGTGCCTCTAGCTGTTGTAAAACTGCAATTGGGCATGCTGGGAGTTGTAGATTTGCAACAGCTGGAGGCACCCTGGTTGGGAAACGCTGATGTGTGTGTGTGTGTGTGTGTGTATGTATGTATATATATATATATATATATATATATATATATAGAAGGCAAAAAGCGGCTGCAGCACACAAAATAGGTGAAAAAATAATAGTGGCTTTAATCCATTATGAATACAAATGCAACGTTTCAGCTGCCAGTGCAGCCTTTATCAAGCATACAGAGTGACTGAACACAAGGAGTATATATATGGTAACCAATTACAATCAATAAAAATCAGTGACAAAAATCAATAAATATAAACATAATAAAAACAAGCAATCCATAAATGTGAGTGTATAACGACATAAGGCATAAGGACAATATACAAATTGTCAAGTTAATACAGTGTTATAAAAAAGGTGTTATTAAAAACAAGTGGTAAAAACCACAAATTTAGCTTGATTACAAATGTAAAAAACATTAATATCACCTGGAGGACAAGTAATAGCGGCGGGCGCTCACCTGTACATGCTGTAAACATGGCGATGGGACGCCGGAATGGCGTGTATGTGGAATAGAGGCTGCGCGGCAGCACTAGCAGGGGAGATGAGAGTATACCAATCAGGGGGAAGAACGGGATCACATGGGTCGCATCGCAGTTGCCAGACGGCGCGTGCGTACTGCGACGGAGTGAGTCGCTAATAGACATCTCAAAAGAGGGCAATTTAGGAGATAACAACGTAGATGTGAAAAGAGCAGTTGAAGAACCGCAAAGTTAGTATAAGACAGTTAGTGTATATGTATATGTGCCAAGTGTAATAGGGCAGTTGCCCGTGGTAACTGTTTAGGACATAACAACGTAGATGTGAAAGGGGCAGTTAGAGAACCGCAAAGTAAGTATATGACAGTTAGTGTATATAGTGTATATGTGCCAAGTGTAATAGGGCAGTTGCCCGTGGTAACTATCGATATGAGTAGATAAATGAGTGGGGGATGGTGAATGTGTGTAAAAAATGAAAGGAAAAAGGGAAGTAAAAATAAAAAGTGAAGTAAAAATACACACATTTACGCACACAGTGATACCACATAATTTGAAACCTTAACCCCTTAAGGACCGAGCCCTTTTTCACCTTAAGGACCAGAGCATTTTTTGCAATTCTGACCACTGTCACTATAAACATTAATAACTCTGGAATGCTTTTAGTTATCATTTTGATTCCGAGACTGTTTTTTCGTGACATATTCTACTTTAACTTAGTGGTAAAATTTTATGGTAACTTGCATCCTTTCTTGGTGAAAAATCCCCAAATTTGATGAAAAAAATGAAAATTTTGCATTTTTCTAACTTTGAAGCTCTCTGCTTGTAAGGAAAATGGATATTCAAAATAAAAAAATTTTGGGTTCACATATACAATATGTCCACTTTATGTTTGCATCATAAAATTTATGAGTTTTTACTTTTGGAAGACACCAGAGGGCTTCAAAGTTCAGCAGCAATTTTGAAATTTTTCACAAAATTTTCAAACTCGCTATTTTTCAGGGACCAGTTCAGGTTTGAAGTGGATTTGAAGGGTCTTCATATTAGAAATACCCCATAAAAGACCCCATTATAAAAACTACACCCCCCAAAGTATTTAAAATGACATTCAGTAAGTGTATTAACCCTTTAGGTGTTTCACAGGAATAGCAGCAAAGTGAAGGAGAAAATTCAAAATCTTCATTTTTTACATTCGCATGTTCTTGTAGACCCAATTTTTGAATTTTTGCAAGGGGTAAAAAGGAGAAAATTTTTACTTGTATTTGAAACCCAATTTCTCTCGAGTGACCACATACCTCATATGTCTATGTTAATTGTTCAGTGGGCGCAGTAGAGGGCTCAGAAGGGAAGGAGCGACAAATGGTTTTGGGGGGCATGTCACCTTTAGGAAGCCCCTATGGTGCCAGGACAGCAAAAAAAAAAACCATGGCATACCATTTTGGAAACTAGACCCCTCAGGGAACGTAACAAGGGGTAAAGTGAACCTTAATACCCTACAGGTGATTCACGACTTTTGCATATGTAAAAAAAATTTAAACATTTTTACCTAAAATGCTGGGTTTCCCAAAAATTTTACATTTTTAAAAAGGGTAATAGCAGAAAATACCCCCCAAAATTTGAAGCCCAATTTCTCCCGATTCAGAAAACACCCCATATGGGGGTGAAAATTGCTCTGCTGGCGCACTACAGGTCTCAGAAGAGAAGGAGTCACATTTGGCTTTTTGAAAGCAAATTTTGCTCTGGGGGCATGCCGCATTTAGGAAGCCCCTATGGTGCCAGAACAGCAAAAAAAAACACATGGCATACCATTTTGGAAACTAGACCCCTTGGGGAACGTAACAAGGGGTAATGTGAACCTTAATACCCTACAGGTGTTTCACGACTTTTGCATATGTGAAATTTTTTTTTTTTTTTACCTAAAATGCTTGGTTTCCCAAAATTTTTACATTTTTAAAAAGGGTAATAGCAGAAAACACCCCCCAAAATTTGAAGCCCAATTTCTCCCGATTCAGAAAACACCCCATATGGGGGTGAAAAGTGCTCTGCTGGCGCACTACAGGTCTCAGAAGAGAAGGAGTCACATTTGGCTATTTGAAAGCAAATTTTGCTCTGGGGGCATGCCGCATTTAGGAAGCCCCTATGGTGCCAGGACAGCAAAAAAAAAAAAAACACATGGCATACCATTTTGGAAACTAAACCCCTCGGGGAACGTAATAAGGGGTTAAGTGAACCTTTATACCCCACAGGTGTTTCATGACTTTTGTATATGTAAAAAAAAAAATATATTTTTAACCTAAAATGCTTGTTTTCCCAAAAATTTTACATTTTTAAAAAGGGTAATAGCAGAAAATACCCCCCAAAATTTGAAGCCCAATTTCTCCCGACTACGGCGATACCCTATATGTGGCCCTAAACTGTTGCCTTGAAATACGACAGGGCTCCAAAGTGGGAGCGCCATGCGCATTTGAGGCCTTAATTAGGGACTTGCATAGGGGTGGACATAGGGGTATTCTACGCCAGTGATTCCCAAACAGGGGGCCTCCAGCTGTTGTAAAACTCCCAGCATGCCTAGACAGTCAGTGGCTATCTGGCAATACTGGGAGTAGTTGTTTTGCAACAGCTGGAGGCTCCGTTCTGGAAACAGTGGCGTACCAGACGTTTGTCATTTTTATTGGGGAGGGGGGCTGTGTAGGGGTATGTGTATATGTAGTGTTTTTTACTTTTTATTTTATTTTGTGTTAGTGTAATGTTTTTAGGGTACAATCGCACGGGCGGGGGTTCACAGTAGTTTCTCGCTGGCAGCTTGAGCTGCAGCAGAAAATTTGCCGCAGCTCAAACTTGCAGCCGGATACTTACTGTAATCCTCCGCCCATGTGAGTGTACCCTGTACGTTCACATTGGGGGGGGAACATCCAGCTGTTGCAAAATTACAACTCCCAGCATGTACGGTCTAGCAGTGCATGCTGGGAGTTGTAGTTTTGCAACAGCTGGAGGCTCAGTTTTGGAAACAGTGACGTACCAGACGTTTTTCATCTTTATTGGGGAGGGGGGCTGTGTAGGGGTATGTGTATATGTAGTGTTTTTTACTTTTTATTTTATTTTGTGGTAGTGTAGTGTTTTTAGGGTACAGTCACACGGGCGGGGGGTTCACAGTAGTTTCTCGCTGGCAGTTTGAGCAGCGGCAGAAAATTTGCCGCAGCCCAAACTTGCAGCCGGATACTTACTGTAATCCTCCGCCCATGTGAGTGTACCCTGTACATTCACATTGGGGGGGGGGGGGGAAACATCCAGCTGTTGCAAAACTACAACTCCCAGCATGTACGGTCTATCAGTGCATGCTGGGAGTTGTAGTTTTGCAACAGCTGGAGACACACAGGTTGTGAAACACCGAGTTTGGTAACAAACTCAGTGTTTTGCAACCAGTGTGCCTTCAGCTGTTGCAAAAGCTACAACCCCCAGCATGTACGGACAGCGGAAGGGCATGCTGGGTCTTGTAGTTATGCAACAGCCGGAGGCATACTACATTGGCTGGGGATGCTGGGGATTGTAGTTATGCAACAGCTGGAGACACACTGGTTTGCTACTTAACTCAGTGTGCCTTCAGCTGTTGCAAAACTACAACTCAGCAGTCACGACAGCCAACGGGCATGCTGGGAGTTGTAGTTATGCAACCACCAGATGCACCACTACAACTCCCAGCATGCACTTTAGCTGATTGTGCAAGCTGGGAGTTGTAGTTATACAACAGCTGAAGGTACACTTTTCCATAGAAAGAATGTGCCTCCAGCTGTTGCAAAACTACAAGTCCCAGCATGCCCATAAGGGCATGCTGGGAGTTGTGGTGGTCTGCCTCCTGCTGTTGCATAACTACAGCTCCCAGCATGCCCTTTTTGCATGCTGGGATCTGTTGCTAAGCAACAGCAGGAGGCTGTCACTCACCTCCTGCTGCTGCTCAGGGAACAGGTCAGTCCCGCCGCCGCTGTCGCTCCTGGGGCCCCGATCCCAACAGGGACGCCGGGGATCGGGGTCCCCAGCACCCGGGGTCTTCTGCCCGCACCCGCACCAGTGCCACCTCACCCCTGCTGGCTCTGGCTGATCAGCCAGTAATTCCGGGTCATCGGGTCACTGGAGACCCCATTGACCCGGAATCTGCCGCAGATCGCTGGACTGAATTTTCCAGCGATCTGCGGCAATCGCCGACATGGGGGGACATAATGACCCCCCTGGGCGATATGCCGGGATGCCTTCTGAACGATTTCAGCAGGCATCCGGCCCCGGCTCCCCTCTGGCTAGCGGCGGGGGCCGGAAATGCTCAGGGCGTATCCATCCCTCGGTCCTTAAGCACTTGGAAACGGGGGCGTATGGATACGCCCTATGTCCTTAAGGGGTTAAGAACTCTTAAGGGCAATTTTCGTTCTTTCCTCCTCCCCTTCTAAAAATCATAACGCGTTCAATTTTGCACCTACAGACCCATATGAGGGCTTTTTATTTGCGCCAATAAGTTTACTTTATAATGACATCACTTATTTTGTAACATAATCTGCGGCAAAACAAAACAAAAAACTTATTTGTGGGGTGAAATAAAAAATTAAAAAAAAGACCATTTAGCAACTTTTTAAGGCTTTCGTTTCTACGCAGTGCACCTTTCGGTAAAAAAGACACCCTTAAAAAAAATTATAATTACATGCACCAAAATTAGTATGTTTAACCTCTTTTAAGGACCAAGTCCAGTTTGACCTTAAGAACAATGCTAATTTTGTTTTTGCATTTTCATTTTTTTCCTCCTCGCCTTCTAAAATCCATAACTCTTTTATATTTCCATCCACAGTCCCATATGAGGGCTTGTTTTTCTGCGTGACCAATTGTACTTATAAAAGCTCCTCTCATTTTACCATAAAATGTACGATGAACCCAAAAATACAGTTTTTTAGTGAGGAAATTTTAATAAAAAACACAATTTTGCTAATTTTGGAGGGTTTCGTTTTCACATTGTACACTTTACAGTAAAAATTAAGTTTCTTCATTCTTTGGGTCAATACAATTAAAATGATGCCCATCTTTACATACCTTTCTATTATTGTGTTCGTAGGAGATACAGACTGTCGTGTCCGGCACTGCAAGGGTGTAGTGCGTAGATTGCACTGGTAGCACACACAGTTTGATTGGCGTGAGGTTAAAGAGGCTGCTAAAACTGGTAGTGCAGGTAGAAGAGCACAAAGCGCTACTGTAATATGCAGAGAGAGGAACCGCACTCACCTGTGTATCCGTGCAGAAAGTCTTTATTCCATCAGTTTTTATTCCATAAATATTTTTAGTTACACAGTTTTTTTTTTTTTATGGGTAAAGGGGGATGATTTTATTAGGGAAAGGGTTAAATCATCTTTATCCACTTTTTTTTTTGTTGCAATGTTATAGCCCCCATAGGGGCTACATACACACAGGGCTACATGAGGGCTCATATTAGGGGAGGGGCTTATTCACATATATTAACTTTTTTTTAAGCCCCATAGGGGGCTATACCATGCAATCTTTTGATTGCATACACTGTTCAATGCAATGCAATAGCATAGCATCTATCAGTGTTATCAGTGCTCTACTGCTTCAGCCTGCATGGACGGCTGGGAGCAACAGAGGACCGATCGTCCAGCGAGGAGGCAGGTAAGGACCCTCCACTGTCCATTTAGCTGATTGAGACATCGCGATTTCATCGCAATAGTCCCGATCAGCTCCGCTGAGCTGCCAGGATGCTTTCAATTTCATTTTAGATGCCGCAATCAACTTTGATTGCGGTGTCTAGAGGGTTAATGCCGGACTTTTGGCCCCAATAAGGGGTCTGGGCAGGCGCCTTCGCGGAACAAGACGGCTCCCTCGTTCCGGGCGCGCCCGTCTTGGAAATCAGACACCAACCGTTCCGGACGTTTTGTGGCCAAATAGGGCAACCGCAAACCCACTTCCGCATGAAGTGATGCCCCCACCCGCAGATTTTTTTCTCCGGTGTAAGGTCGTCTCTTACTTCTTCGAGACATCTGGACCACACACATTCAGGACTCTTGGGTCAGGGACGTGGTGTCCAACGGATACCGAATCGAATTTGCCTCCCTTCCGAGGGATCAATTTTTTTCAGTCCCGGGCCCCCCGGTCTCCTTCTCTGGCGAAGCAGTTTCGGGAGGCCCTCCAGTCCCTACTTCTCCAAGTAGTTATTGTCCCCGTCCCTCCAGGGGAACGTTTTTGGGGTTTCTATTCCAATCTTTTTGTGGTCCCCAAGAAGGGCGGTTCTGTGTGGCCAATCTTGGACCTCAAGCGTCTCAACCGTCATCTTCTCATCCGCAACTTCCGAATGGAATATCTCCAATCAGTAGTGGCATCCATCGAACAAGGGGAGTTTCTTTCTTCGGTGGACATCAAGGATGCCTACCTCCATGTTCCAATATTTCCCGGCCATCAGCGGTACCTCCGCTTTGCGGTTCCGGAGGGGTATTTTCAATTCGTAGACCTCCCCTTTGGTCTGGCCACTGCTCCTCGGGTCTTTACCAAGATCCTTGCGCCAGTGATAGCCCTGTTGCGGTCGAGAGGAGTCTCAGTGATCCCTTACCTGGACGACCTTCTCATCAAGGCTCCCACCAGAGTCCAGACTCTGGAGAATGTGGATCTCACTCTCCAGACCTTGGATCGCTTCGGGTGGATGGTCAACCGGGACAAGTCTGACCTCTATCCCACCCAGTCTCTGATCTTCTTGGGACTTCAATTCAACACGGCCATCTGCCCGGATTTGCCTTCTGCCGGACAAACGTCTGACTCTCCTGTCAGTAGTCCTCTCCCTTCGGGCCCAGGTCCCAGTTTCCATCCACATTTGCATGGAAGTCTTGGGTCGGATGGTAGCGGCCATGGAGGCCGTACCCTTTGCCCAGTTTCATTACCGCCCCCTTCAACTGGCGATTCTCTCTCAATGGGACAGATCTCCTCTGTCTCTCGATCGCAAGATTGCTCTCCCTTGTCGGATCCGTCAGTCTCTGCTCTGGTGGCTCCGCTCCCCCCTTCTTCTTCAGGGGCGATCATTTCTTCCCCTCCACTGGCAGGTAGTTACAACAGTTGCCAGTCTGTCGGGCTGGGGCGGTGTGTTCAGGGACTAAACGGTTCAAGGCCTCTGGTCTCCCCGGGGTGCCCTTCTTCCGATAAACATCTTGGAACTGAGGGCGATTCTTCTTTGTCTTCTTCATTGGGAGTCCCTGCTTCAGACCCGCCCTGTCCGCGTCCAGTCAGACAACGCCACGGCCGTAGCGTACATAAATTGGCAAGGCGGCACTCGCTGCTCGGCAGCCATGGCCGAGGTGACAAAGATTCTCATCTGGGTGGAAAACAAGGTTCCGGCCATTTAGGCGATTTACATTCCGGGTGTGCTCAACTGGGAAGCGGATTTCCTCAGCCGGTCCTCAGCCGACCCCGGCGAGTGGACCTTCATCCAGAGGTCTTCGCGCAGATCTGCGACCTCTGGGGCATTACAGACGTGGACCTCTTCGCGTCTCGGCACAATCGGAAGATTCTTCCATTTGTTTCAAAGTCCCGGGACCCCCTGGCTCTAGCCGTGGACGCCATAGTGATTCCTTGGGCAGGGTTTGCCCTGCCCTATCTGTTCCCTCCCCTTCTGCTCCTTCCCAGGGTTCTGAGGAAGCTCAAAGCGGAGGACATTCCCGCCATACTGGTAGCTTCAGATTGGCCCCGAAGGACGTGGTACTCCGACGTGGTCAGGCTCCTGGACGACTCTTCGCTGCGCCTTCCACTTCGTCCGGACCTGCTGTCTCAGGGTCCTCTTTGCCACCCCAATTTACATTTGACAGCGTGGCGGATGAGACCGCGGTTTTGAGAGCCCACGGTTTCTCTTCCCAAGTCATTCGCACCATGCTCAGGGCTCGTAAGCCCTCCTCGGCGAAAATTTACAGTCTTATTTTCGTTAGTGTGAAGCTCAGGTCTTGTCTCCTGTTACTTTTTCTGTTCCCCGTCTTATCTCCTTCTTGCAGTCGGGATTGGGTTGTCTCTCAGTTCCCTTAAGGGTCAGGTTTCGGCCCTTTCTATTCTTTTCCAGCGTCCTCTGGCTTCTAATTCTCATGTCCAGACCTTCATTCAAGGAGTGGCGCATGCTGCCCCTCCTTATCGGTCACCTTCTCCCCCTTGGGACTTGAATCTGTTCTGGGTGTCCTCCAAGGTGAACCCTTTGAACCCCTTAGGGAGGTGTCCCTGCGCCTCCTTTCTTGGAAAGTGGCGTTTCTTGTTGCGATCACCTCCATTCGGAGAGTGTCTGAATTGGCAGCTCTCTCCTGCTGTTCTCCGTTTCTGGTGATTCACTGTTAGGTCCTATCTCTCTATCACTTCTTCATTTCGTCAGTGCGATTCCTTTTTCGTCCTTACGGAAGGTCGTAAGGGACAACCGGCTTCCAAGGCCACCATTTCTCGGTGGATCCGGTCTGCCATTTTGGAAGCCTATCGCTGTATGGGGAAGATTCCTCCCATCAGGGTTGTGGCTCATTCTACCCGTTCTGTTGGTGCATCCTGGGCTCTCCAGAACAAAGCCTCGGCCTCGCAGATTTGCAAGGCGGCTACTTGGTCGTCTTTGCACACTTTCTCGAGGTTCTACCAGGTTCATACCTTTGCATCGGCTGATGCTAGTCTGGGCCGTAAAGTGCTGCAGGCGGCAGTGGAACAGCCGCCTGCCTGACTGATTATCTGCCCACCCAAGGGACGGCTTTGGTACATCCCATGGTCTGTGTCCCCCAATGGAGTCGATAGAGAAAAGGAGATTTTTTAATGCTTACCGTAAAATCTCTTTCTCGAAGGATCCATTGGGAGACACAGCTCCCACCCTTTTGGGTTTCTCTTTGGTTCTCTGTCCAAGGGTGTGTTTAGTTATGCTTTTTCTTCTGGTTCTTGAACAGTTCGTGTTTTTTCCTTGACCTGTCGGTCCTCTCCTATTGCTCTGGTACTAAAACTGATTAGCTCAGGGCCTGGAGGCGGGTATATCCTGCTGGGAGGAGCCGACTTTTTTTGTTGCCATAGTGTCATACCTCCTAGAGACATCATCATACACCCATGGTCTGTGTCCCCCAATGGATCCTTCGAGAAAGAGATTTTACGGTAAGCATAAAAAAATCTCCTTATTTTTTAACCAATGTATATTACAAATACGCATATAATGGTATTATCTACATTGTCTAAAAAGTTTTTGTTGACAACAGGTACACTTTAACCCCTTAACGACCAAGGACGTAAATGTACGTCCTGGTGCGGCGGTACTTCATGCACCAGGATGTACATTTAAGTCCTGTACATGACCGCGAACATTGGAGCGATGCTCGGGTCATGCGCGGCAGGTCCTGGCTGCTGATAGCAGCCAAGAAGCCTCTGGTAATGGCCGACATCTGTGATCGCACGGATGTCTGCCATTAACCCCTCAGATGCCGTGATTAAACGTACTAATTTGGTTTTAAAAGTTTGCTATTTGTTTTTAAGCACAAAAATAAAAGAAAAGTATGTAATCATGGTTATCTTTTTAATCGTATCGACCCACAGAATAAAGAACACATGTCATTTTTACCATAAATTGTACGGCGTAAAAACGAAACCTTCCAAAATTTCCAAAATTGCGTTTTTCTTTTTCATTTCACCACATAAATAGTAGTTTTTTGGTTGCGCCATATATTTTATGGTAAAATGAGTGATGTCATTACAAAGGACAACTGGTCGTGCAAAAAACAAGCCCTCATAATATAGTCTGCGGATGAAAATATAAAAGAGTTACGATTTTTAGAAGGAGAGGAGGAAAAAACGAAAATGCAAAACTAAAATTGGCCTGGTCCTTAAGGTCAAACGGGCATGGTCCTTAAGGGGTTAATAACTAAATATGGAGAAAACAAAAAAACATGAATATGTAAAAATGAAAATTGGCCTAAAGGGGTTAACAAATGTTTACATAAACATTTGGTATCTCTGTAATCGTATGGACCTACAGAATAAGTTGCTAAATTATGGTTTTGGTTTCAGTTTCATCTCTCATAGATGCCTGGCACCTGCAGAATCCTTCCGTCAAAGACTACTTGCACTTTTCAGCAGCTCATAACTCTTACCAGAGACTGGACTACTTGTTTGTCCATTCTTCTCTCTTACCACACCTCACAACCACAGGTATTGATGTTATTTCTCTGACCATGCTCCTGTTCACCTCTGTCTTCTCCTTTCTAAAACCACCTCTAAACCTGGAGATGGTGCCTAAATGAACACATTCTAGAGAACCCACAGGCCGTCTCAGATATTCAGTCTCATCTTGATTCCTATTTCAAGCTGAATTGTGACTCTGGCCCGCCTGTACCAGTCATATCGGAGGCCCACAAAGCCTGCATTATGGGAATTTTCATATCCTGGGGCTCTAAACTAACGAAAGCTAGCCAGCATGAGAATGACTCCCTTTTGCAATAAATAGCTGCATTGGAGAGGATCCACAAAGCCTCACATACAGCAGACACCCAGAAAGAACTATGCTTCCTCTGAGAAAAACTTCTCAACCATAAATCATCCAAAGCATACTTACATTTCAGGCACCGCATCTACGCTCATGACAATAAGCAACACATTCATGAGGTGAGAACCACTGGTGGCGCTCTTAGCACCTCCACACCAGACATTGAATTTGCTTTCCAGCGGATCTACTCCAAATTATACAACCTTAACGATAAAAGTCCCCCATCCAAAGTGAGTGAGCGGAATTTGCTGATTGAGCAGTTCCTTAAAGTTCTATCTCTTCCTCAACTGCATGAGGACATGTCTGCAGAGCTTCTCACCCCTTTTACACCAGAAGAGGTAAAAGTAGTGCTCTCCTCCCCCCCCCCCCCCCCGGAAAAAGCCCTAGTCCAGACAGACTACGACTACTTTATTACAAGGAGTTTCAAGATATCTTACTACCCCCATCTCACAAATCCTGTGCTCCTCACTGTTCCAGGCTACCCCTCTCCCTAAGCAGTCTCTAGAAGTAGGGATCGATCGATTATCGGTTTGGCCGATTTTATCGTCCGATATTCACGATTTTGGGCGTTACTGGTATCGGCAATTACCTTGCCGACAATCCTATAATGGCCCCCGCCCACACCGCGCCGCACCACCCGCCGCACCCCCCACCGCACCGCCCCGGCCCCATGGCCTTCCCCATCGCCGGTTTTATAATTACCTGTTCCCGGGGTCCACGCTACTTCTGGCTCCTGCTGCGTCCTGTGTTACGCTGTGCAATGATGAGTGACGTCCTCAACGCGACCTCTCTGTCAGCGCGCACAGTGACAGCTCAGGAGGACGCCACCGGAGCCAGATGTAGTGTGGACCCCGGGAACAGGTAATTATAAAACCGGGGATGGGGGAGGCAATGGGTCCGGGGCGGTGCGGTGGGAGGTGTGGCGGTTGCGGTGATAGGACTCAGGAGGACCCCCGGACAGGCAGGGGGAGAGAAGTGGGTGGTGGCGGCAGTCTCTGACACTGCAAAAGCTGCTGCAGTTCATTGATTTAAAGCGCCCGCTTTAAATCAATGATCTGCAGCGGTGTCGCGTGCGGAGGGGGGGGGCTGGGGGTTTCGGTGGGTTGGGGGGGGGGGGGGGTGTCTGGTGTCTAATAAAAGTCGGAGCTTCTGAATGTCTCCTTCCCATCTTCTAAAACCTCCATGCTCAAATCTCAGTCTCAGTTTGCCTGGGCTCCCACTTCCCTCAAATATCTAGGTGTCCACATCACAGCAGAGATGGGCACTCTCTATGATGCCAACTACAAACCACTTTTACATGACATACCATCCTTACTGGAGGAGTACGATATCACCCTCATATCATGGCTTCAATGTAATGTTCTCCTGAAACTCACATATAGGATGCACGTGGTCCCAATAGCCCTGCCGAAAGCATTTTTTGCCTCTATACTGCCTCTGTTCTCTAAATTCCTCTGGAAGCAGAAGAAACTGGTAGGGATAAAAGACTGATTCAGTCTTTTATCCCTACCGTGGCTCCCTGAAACGCGTCTGGTACAGACTGCTTACTTGCACAGAGACCGGAACACATCAGAGCATTCTATTACCACAGCAGAGTCCCGAACAGTCACCGCTAATCAGCCGCAGACAGCACCGGCTCCCAGCGCTACAGCCAGCAACGTCATCTCACACCGGACCTCCATCCCTCTCCTGCTCCTGTTTCCCCATGCTGCCGGGTCACAGATGGCAGGCACCGGAGGACCTCCAGCGCTGACACGCGCATTCAAATTCAGAGGAGCCGGTAAGAGGCACATAGTGCCCGTTCTTCATTGACCTCTTCTTGTATTTTGTCCCCGTGCCGCCGGGGTATAGGAGAGCGCATCTTGCACAACTGTATATAACCTGATACGCCTGCAGCGCTATTACGCGCATCTATTTTAAGTAAACCCTGCGCAGACAGGGAAAGTGGTCTAATTTCTGAAAGCCTACAGCGCCGCCGAGCGCCAAAACTACTGTGGATTAACCCTATCAGTGCTATGTATGCTATGTGACTATTACAAGACTATTACTTTCATTACCTATCATCCACAGAAATAGGTCACCGTCATCCCCCAGACTATTGCTTGACACCTTCTCTCCCATATATCCCTCTAGTGCAATATTAGCCCCAATTGTATTTTACTCATTTTTTAATATATGGTTAATATTATTTGTGTGTTGTCCGAAGCAAGGGCACTGCCGAGGACCTCACTATGAAACTATTGTAATTAATGTAATCAAATAAATAGGGATCAACCGATATCGTTTTTTTAGGGCCGATAATCGGTGGAGGTTAGTGCCGATAGCCGTTAACTTATACCGATATTCCGGTATAAGTTATCGGCTATTTATCCCCCCGCGACACCGCTGCAGATCATTGATTTAAAGTGGGCGATTTAAATCAATGAACTGTAGTGGCTTTTGCGGTGCCATAGGCCGCCGCCGCCACCCGCTTCTCTCCCCCTGCCTGTCCGGGGGTCCTGAGTCCTGTCACCGCCATCGCTCCCCCCCCCACTGCCGCACCGCGACCGCCCCCCCCCCCCGACCCGCCGCACCGCGACCGCCCCCCCCGACCCGCCGCACCGCGACCGCCCCCGACCCACCACAACGCGACCGCCCCCCCGACCCGCCGCACCGCGACCCCCCACCGCTCCGCCCCGGCCCCATTGCCTCATCCATCCCCGGTTTTATAATTACCTGTTCCCGGGGCCCGGGGTCCACTCTACGTCTGGCTCCGGTGGCGTCCTCCTGAGCTGTCACTGTGCGCACTGACGGTGACGTCGCACACGTCACGTCACTCGTCATTGCGCACAGTGTAACGCAGGACGCAGCAGGAGCCAGAAGTAGCATGGTCCCCGGGAACAGGTAATTATAAAACGGGGATGGGGGAGGCAATGGGGCCGGGTGGTGCGGTGGGGGGTGCGACGCGATGCGGTGGGTCGGGGGGGGGGGGGGGGCGTCGCAGTGCGTTGCGGCGGGTAGGGGGGCGGTGCGGGGGCGGGGCATTATCGGCTTATCAGCAAGGTAATTACCGATAATGCCCAAAATCGTGATTATCGGCTGATAATATCGGCCAAACAGATAATCGGTCGATCCCTACTAATAAATGTTTAATATTTGACACAACTCTTCATCTACTATCTCTTTAATATTCTATTCTTCATCTTTCATCTTATACCCCTAGCATGGCAGGACTGCTCCATTTATTTATGTATATACAGTTGGGATATACCCACAAATCTTAGGTACTGGGGTCTGCAGTCACTGTTCTATGATTGCTGTATTGTGAATTAAAACCAATAATTTTGACCCCCTCTACTAGTTTTCGGTGCAGCAGCACCGTCCTCAGGAGGATAATAAGGCAACACCCTTCCTCGTGGTCCTCCCGGTCAAACATGCCCTAGGTAGATTAACTCATCATTAGGTGCCAGACAATCAGCCAATCTCTCCTGCCTGTTTAGTAGTCCAATGCACAGGTATGTCTTAACATTACCTGTGCTCCTATGATCCAAAGGGTTCATCCGCCATCCTTCAGGTGTGTAACGTCATCTGCAGCTATCATATCTTTTTTTTTTATCTTTATGTAACTTTTTAGTCTCCAAAAGGGTGGTACACTAGGCCAGAAGGGCCTCCCCTATAACATCAATAAAGGAATAATCCAAGACAAAACATTCCATTTAAGAGAAATAAAACAATACAGCAATCTCCTCAACAACAACTTGATGAAATATAATCGCCACTCTCTTCCCTATTTCACCCCTCTGAAGACATATAAATAACCAACCCCAATCCCTAACCCCCCCATGCCCAGTTAGGCCCCGAAAAAAAACCCCACCCCAAACCCCTCTTCTCCCTCAGCACTAGGTCCAGCTTATCATATATCGCAAAGAAAAAGGAGGACGCTAGGACCTAATCTCATACTTGCTTAACTCATAAAGAGCATCCTTATATAAAAGCTTGTCAGGGAAAACCCTCTATATTCTTATATTCTGACGTCTCACAGAATTCCCTCCAGGCATACCATGTTTGCTGAAACTGTTCACCGGCATCATGGATAAAAGAAGTCAAATTTTAAAGAGTCATTAAATCATTTAACTTGGAAACCCAGAGAGACAAAGATGGAGCATTAGATTTTTTTTTTACAAAGAATTGGAACACAGGCTCTAGCGGACATAACTAGAAACCTCAAAAGAGGCTTCTTATATATCTTAATGGGTACCTCACAGTGATGGAGAAGAAAAAGAGCTGGAGACAGATCTATTTTCATGCCTGTTGCAGCCTTTATGATTCGTGTTACCCCCTCCCAAAATTGGGTCAACAGAGGACATGACCAAAAAAGCCCTCTGCGTCCCCACAACGCCAGAAAGCAGACTCTACATGTGACCACATGGCATGAGGTTGAGTTGGCACTCTGTACCACCTAGATAAGATTTTATATCTAGCTTCCTAGGAGTGGGAACTAATCGTGGACTGGTTTAAAACTGAGACCTCTGCACGGGGGTCAGAGAGATCTGTAGGTCCACCTCCCACTTAGAAATAAAACTCAGGGGTCCCCGGTCCGGGGGAAACATCAACACCTCATAAATTCTGGACACCGAGTGTGTCACAGAGCCATCCCCTGAGCAAAGCACCTCCATCACTGTTAATAGGGAAACAAATGCAGAAGGCAAGGGAAAAGTCAACAAACAATGGCGCAATTAGGCAGTCCTCCATTATCCCAGCGGGCATGGGTCCACCACCTCCATCGAAGCGGAGCTGGTCAACCAATCCTGTTCGTGCAAAAGATGTCCAACCCGAAATTTACCCGCTGTTATCCAGGCTTGAAAGACCGGGTCATTCAAGCTCGGGGAGAATGAAGGACTGCCCAACACTGGCGTGATAAGGGAATTTGTAGTAAACAAACAAACCCTGCTTTTTCTATCTGCGCATGCCCCCAATGTGGGACCCAAAATGGGGGTCAAACGCAATGGCCGTACTTTGTTGGTAGGACACAAGGCAAACAGCAAAGCAGGATTTTAGTAAATGATTGTTCTAGCTCCACCCATGGCTTGCTGTGAGCATGGCAACACCAGTCAACCCCTCGTGTTAACAATACAGCTTAAAAATAGGACCGCATGTCCAGAAAGCCAATCCCTCCAGCCGCCTTTGGGCTACAGAGAGCAGCCCTTTTCAATCTCACCACTTTCCCTCCCCATACAAACTTATTTTGAAGAGATTCAAGAGCAGAATTGGGAGTCATTGGAAAGCGTGAAGAAATTTTGGTAAGATCATCATCTTCTAAGGGATACATTTAATGGCTCTGATTTAGAATAGTTTATCTTAAAATTCGGGAGCTTTGAAAAACATTCCAGTTCTTTCATAAGGACAGGATGGGAAATCCGTGGTTTGGTGATTAAAAACAAAAGGTCATCAGCATAGCCCCTTAAGGACGCAGGACGCAAATGTACGTCCTGGTGAGGTGGTACTTTTACGTCCTGTGCATAACCGCGGGCATCGGAGCGATGCCCGTGTCATGCGCGGCTGATCCCGGCTGCTGATCGCAGCCAGGGACCCGTCGGGACCCGTCCGCCATTAACCCCTCAGGTGCCGGGATCAATACAGATACCGGCATCTGCGGCAGTTCGCGATTTAAATGAACGATCGGATCGCCCGCAGCGCTGCTGCGGGGATCCGATCATTCAGAACGCCAGACTGAGGTCCCCTCTCCTTCCTCCGTCCGGCTCCCGGCGTCTCCTGCTCTGGTCTGTGATCGAGCAGACCAGAGCAGGAGATGACCGATAATACTGATCTGTTCTATGTCCTATACATAGAACAGATCAGTATTAGCAATCATGGTATTGCTATGAATAGTCCCCTATGGGGACTATTCAAGTGTAAAAAAAAATTTTAAAAAATTTAAAAGTAAAAGTAAAAAAAAAGTGAAAAATCCCCTCCCCCAATAAAAAAGTAAAACGTCCATTTTTTCCTATTTTACCCCCAAAAAGCGTAAAAAACATTTTTTATAGACATATTTGGTATCGCCGCGTGCGTAAATGTCCGAACTATTAAAATAAAATGTTAATGATCCCGTACAGTGAACGACATGAACGAAAAAAAAAAAAGTCCAAAATTCCTACTTTTTTAATACATTTTATTTAAAAAAAATTATAAAAAATGTATTAAAAGTTTTTTATATGCAAATGTGGTATCAAAAAAAAGTACAGATCATGGCGCAAAAAATGAGCCCCCATACAGCCACTTATACGGAAAAATAAAAAAGTTAGAGGTCATCAAAATAAAGGGATTATAAACGGTAATTTGGTTAAAAAGTTTGTGATTTATTTTAAGCGCAACAATAATATAAAAGTATATAATAATGGGTATCATTTTAATCGTATTGACCCTCAGAATAAAGAACACATGGCATTTTTACCATAAATTGTACGGCGTGAAAACAAAACCTTCCAAAATTAGCAAAATTGCGTTTTAATTTCCCCACAAAAATAGTTTGCGCCATACATTTTATGATATAATGAGTGATGTCATTACAAAGGACAACTGGTCGCGCAAAAAACAAGCCCTCATACTAGTCTGTGGATGAAAATATAAAAGAGTTATGATTTTTAGAAGGCGAGGAGGAAAAAATGAAAACGTAAAAATTAAATTGTCTGAGTCCTTAAGGCCAAAATGGGCTGAGTCCTTAAGGGGATAGGATGCCTTATCTGTATCCTTGCAATATCAGGCGACCACCTGATTTTACACTAGTGGTCCCATGGTGAGAATAAAAATCAGTGGGGACAGGGGACACCCCTGTCCAGTGCCGTTATGTATTGAGAAGTCCCCTGAGAGTATGTGGTTCATCCTTACACATGCTGTTGGTGAGGAGTATAGAGCCATTATCCAATTTAAAAACACGACTGTATAAATCTGAGTGTCTCTTCCCAAAAAAAAAATTAAAAAAATGAACACGATCAAATGCCTTTTCGGCGTCTGTTGAAAGTAACATGGCAGGTATAGCTGCTGATTTTGCAATGTGGATCCGGATTAATTACTTTCATGGTATTATCTCATGCTTCCCTCTCATCATAAACCCTGCTTGGTCTGAGTGAACTACTCCCATAAGCGTCGCCAGTACCTTTAGCAAAAAGATTTAGGTCCACATTAAGCAGGAATATAGGGCAAAACCCAGCACATGTGGACGTATCCTTTCCCTCTTTTGGTAACACCACCACGTGAGCACGCGTAGAATCAGCTGGTAAGTTGGTTCCCTTAGCCAGTGCATTAAAAGCCCGTAGAAAGTGTGGTGAGAGAATATCAAGAAAAGTCTGATAGTATCCCAGGGGAATATTTAACTGAGAAAATTCAACTGCCCTTTGTAATTCTTCTGCAGATATCGGATTCTCCAAGTTGATTACATCCTCTTCACAAAGAGGAAGCATACCCGAAGAAGCAATATAGTCTTGTACTATATCCCGAAAATTTGGGATTTCCATAGAGAGATGCACCACAGAGTGTGAGCGAGTGCCTATAGAAGGTATATAAGATCTTGCTTGTTGTTTTTGTAGTGCCCCCGGCAGGGTCCTCCCACATTTATTTCCGTACTCATAAAATTGCCGTCTGCATTTTGTAAGCGTAGCTTTGGCCTTATCCAGCATCAGAGAGCGGACCTCCTGCCTCTTCTGAGCGAATTCCCCTCTGATTCTTACCAATGCATGATCCGAGAAACTTATGGTATTAATAGTAACGCATTGTAATATCTGGAGGTCGTGATGCTTCAGAAAAAAAATATCTAACCTAGAGTACATATCATGTATCGTAGAATATAAAGAATAATTACGCTCTCCAGGATGTCAAATGCGCCACGCGTCCATAAATCGATGTTCATGGAGAAGTGTACCAATACGCCTCAACGTTGAAAGTCTGACTCGTGAGGCTCAAGAGCTACATTAAAATCTCCCCCCAGAATCAGGGTACCCTCCCCAAATTCACTCAGACTCCAGTGCAGAGGCCTATGCACATGATATGATACATATGTACTCTAGGTTAGATTATTTTTTTCTGAAGCATCATGACCTCAAGATAATGCAATGCGCTACTATTGATACGATAAGTTTCTCAGATCATGCATTGGTAACCATCACTATTCTGATTCCCTCTTCATATGCGCTGCAGTGGCAATGGAGAATGAATCCATCCCTTCTGAATGATGTAGTGGTGGTGGAAGATATTAAATCCACCCTGGACAATTCTTTTAAGAAAAATGTAACAGAAAATGTCCCTACTCAAGGGAAGCTCATAAATGCATGGTTAGGCATATATTAGTGGAGCATGGTGTCCGTATTAAAAGAGCTAGGGCAGCCCAGCTTTCCGGCTGTTGGCACAGTTGAGAGAGCTTTATGTGCGGCATAAAATGTCCCCGACAGATAGGCCACATGTGGATGTTTTGTTTTTTGCATTTATGTCAGAAGCGCTGTAATGATCAGCCACCCCTGTGCAAATCATCGATTTAGGCCTCAAATGTATATGGTGCGCTCTCACTCCTGAGCCTTGTTGTGTGCCCGCAGATCGCTTTACGTCCACATATTGGGTATTTCCGTACTTAGGAGAAATTGTGTTTCAAATTTTGGGGTCTTTTTTTCCCTTTTACTTCTTGTGTAAATAAAAAGTATGGGGCAACACCAGCATGTTAGTGTAAAAACTTTTCCTTTTCATAAGGGGTAATAGAAGAAAAAGCTACCAACATTTTTAAGGCAATTTCTCCCGAGTCTGGAAATACCTCATATGTGGCCCTAAACTGTTGCCTTGAAATATGACAAGGCTTATATTTGAGAGAGTGCCATGTGCATTTGAGACCTAATTTCGGGATTTTTAGATATGCAATAGGTTGGAGGCACGTATCTACAACTTTCAGCATGCTCAGACAGCCGTTTGCTGTTTGTGCATGCTTGGAGTTGTAGTTATGCAAGATCTGGAGGGCTACAGTTTATAGACCACCGTACGGTGATCTGCAAACTGTAGCCCTCCAGATCTTGCAAAACTATAAATCTCAGCATGCGAAGACAACAAACGGCTGTCTGGGCATGCTTGGATTTGTATTTTTGCAAGATCTGGACAGCCACAGTTTAGAGACCACTGCACAGTGATCTCCAAACTCTGGCCCTTCAGATCTTGCAAAACTACAAATCCCAGCATATCCAGAGAGTAAATGGCTGCCTGGACATGCTGGGAGTTGTAGTTTTGAAAAATTGGGAGGGCCACAGTTTAGAGACTACGCACAGTTGTCTCCAAACTGTGGCTCCCAGATCTTTGAGGACCTCTTCCGCATCAACGACGCCTCCTGTCAGGATGGCAGTGCCGCTGATCTTTGCCTGCCAGGGTTGAGCTGCCTGCCGCTGATCTTCACCCTCCCCTGCTCTTCCTGGACTACCAGTGGAGGGACTAAATTTTGCCCCCGCTCCCTCCTGACTAACCAATGCCAAGGATAGGAGGGGTGGCACCCCTGCCACCTCACTCCAATCCCTTCAGGGTAATAGGTGCTGTCTCAGACAGCACCGGTCACCCTTATTTTCCGATCCATTGGGTCACCAGCCTTGCCCTGAAAAACAGCGATTGCTGTTATGGGTGGGTCTCAGGCCACCCCTAGGCGATGTGCCGGGAAAAAAAGCAGCCTATAGTGAAATAATGTCATACATGCCATTCCTGGTATTAACTAGCTGAGTACCCGGTGCTGCCCAGTTTTTCCTACCTTATCCTTGTGGGGGAGGAAAAGTAACATAGGAGGAAGCTTTTGTCCTCATATCCCATCCTTAAATCCTGACCCCATATCCCCTCCTCATATGCCGACCCCAAATCCCTTCCTCCTATTCCAACCTCATATCCTGTCACCATATCTTGTCCCCATATCCTGACCTCCATATTCTGTCCTTATATCCCATCCCTATATCCTGTCCCCATATCTCGTCCCCATATCCTGTCCTCATATCCTGACCTCATATCCCGTCCTCAGATCCCGTCCCGATATCTCGTCTCCATTTTCCGACCTCGTATCCCGCCCTCATATCTCGACCTCATATCCTGTCCCCATATCCCGACCTCATATCCCATCCCCATATCCCGACCTCATATGCCGACCCATATCCTGTCCTTATATCTAATCCTCATTTCTAATCCTCATATCTTGTCCTCAGCTGGGGCTGCGTTGTGGTTAAGATATTGTAAGCTGAAAATAAAAGGGGTGTGGCTTAAATGGTGGGCGTGTCTAGTGCAAGATGGGGCATGGAATGTGGCCTGCCAGCCGGACTGACGCATTTTTCAGGAGATGCAGAGCGGAGATTGTGGAGTAAGGTACCAGAAGTCCTATATACATGCATGGGAATTGAAACAAAATCCCCATCCTTCACATATCGGGGTAGGGGTTAATTTAACTATTATATATTTTTATTTGACATATAAGTAACATGTGACCAAGTATTATTTTTACTGGACTTTAACCGGTTGCTGTCTAAGGACGAGCCGGCTTGTCATGAGACCGCAAGCGGTGTATGACTCAGGCTGCATCATAACGGCCGGCCACCAGCTGATTCCTGTAGCTGGGGGCTGCCGTTATTAACCGACATAGCCGCAGGCGGCTATTAACCCTTTAGATCGCCTCTGTCAAAGTTGACAGCAGCGTCTGAAGGGACATTTAAACCATCCCTGGTGGTCTAGTGGAGTGGATTGCCCCCCCCCCCCCCCCCCGGAGTGCAATACACTGTGGGCGTACCCGTAGGGCTTGCCTCCCCTTCTGAGGCTGTCCCGGCTCTGTGATTGATATGGCAGAGTTTTCACACCAGCCAGGTGTGAGGGGCTGAGGGATAGATGACAGCGCTGTCCACAAGCTGGATGGGTAACTTTTATTCACATGTAACGCGTTTCAAGGACGCTCTGTCCTTTTCCTCAGACATGCTAAATATACATAAAAACAACACATATATACTCATTTGGTTATAGGAACCGGAAATGACATCACAAATTAATTTGCATAAAATGACGTTTTTCCATGTGATCCAAGATAATATAAAAAAAAAAATTCTTTAAAAATTCTTTATATACATGGATAAATAAATAAGACTCCGAACCTACCATTGAAATGTTTTATCTATTGTCTCATTTAATCCCCTTGGCCACAAGGAGTTAAGGGAATAAATCCAAAAGGATTCCCTATTCACTAATTTTTGAAAGCGGTCATCATATTCTAAAGGGATACTTTCCAAGATAGTTAGTTTCAAACAATTGTGGTTACTGTTGTGTAAAGCTGTGGTGTGTCTTGATACACTATGTAGTATAACATTGTTTTTGATATTATATCTATGTTTATTTATGCGGGCACGTACAGTTTGTACCGTGCGGCCCACATACTGAAGCCCACACTCACATGTAAGGAGATAAATAACAAAGGAATCGGAGCAGTTTAATTTTTCTTTCAAAGAAAAAACTTTGCCTGTAGAGAAAGATGTTACTGAATCACAGGGAGGAAACGCAATCCATTCGCAGCACAGACAGCGTTTTTTAGCGCAGCGGAATGTACCAATCATGGTAGGTTTACAAATATTTGGTTTGATAATTTTATTTTTTAGTTTGCTTGGGGATAAATGATTTCTTGATGTTTTTGCTCGTCTGAATGTTAGGGTAGGACGTTTTGGGATTAATGATTTTAAAATAGGATCCGTCATAATAATTGGCCAGTGTTTATTTAATATGTTTCTTATTTTGTTTGTGGCATTGTTAAAAGTAGTAATAAAATTTAATTTGGGTGTATTTTTTTGTTTTTGTTTTACCTCATATTTAATTAAATCAGTCTGTTTTAGTCCCTCTACTCTTTTATATGCGTTTGTTAATATTTTTTGGGGTAATTTTTTTCTTTAACCCCTTAACGATGCAGGACGTAAATGTACGTCCTGGTGATGTGGTACTTAACGCACCAGGATGTACATTTACGCCCTGAGCATAGCCGCTGGCATCGGAGCGATGCCGGCATCATGTGCGGCAGGTCCCGGCTGTGGATCGCAGCCAGGGACCCGCCGGTAATTGCGGACACCCGCAATCCCGCGGATGTCCGCCATTAACCCCTCAGATGCGTGATCAATCCAGATCACGGCATCTGCAGCATCGCGGTCACTTAACAGGACGATCGGATCGCCCGCAGCGCTGCCACGGCGATCCGATCATCCTGCACGGCAGATGGAGGTCCCCTCACCTGCCTCTGCTGCCTTCCGGGAGTCTTCTGCTCTGATCTGCCTTCCTGCAGACCAGAGCAGAAGATGACCGATAATGCTGATCAGTGCTATGTCCTATACATAGCACTGAACAGGATTAGCAATCGAATGGTTTCTATAAATAGTCCCCTATGAGTGTAAAAATAGAAGTAAAAAAATTAAGTAAAAAAAAAATGTGAAAAACCCCCTCCCCCAATAAAAACGTAAATTGCCCCATTTCCCCTATTTTACCCCCAAAAAGTGTAAAAAATATTATTTTATATACATATTTGGTATCGCCGCATGAGTAAATATCCAATCTATTAAAATAAAATTTAAATGATCCCGTACGGTGAACGGCGTGAACGTAAAAAAAAAAAAAGTCCAAAATAGCTGCTTTTTATAACATTTTATTCCCAAAAATAATTATAAAAAAATGTAAAAAAAAGTTTTTTATAAGCAAATATGGTATTAATAAAAAGTACAGATCACGGCGCAAAAAATGAGCCCTCATACCACCGCTTATACAGAAAAATTAAAAATTTATAGGTCTTCAAAATAGGGGGATTTTAAACGTACTAATTTGGTTAAAAAGTTTGCGATTATTTTTTAAGCGCAATAGTAATAGAAATGTGTATAATCATGGGTATCATTTTAATTGTATTGACCCAGAGAATAAAAAAGACATGTCATTTTTACCATAAATTGTACGGCGTGAAAACAAAACCTTCCAAAATTTGCAAAATTGCGGTTTTCTTTTTAATTTCCCCACACAAATAGTATTTTTTTGGTTGCGCCATACATTTTATGGTAAAGTGAGTGATGGCATTACAACGGACAACTGGTCGCGCAAAAAACAAGCCCTCATACTAGTCTGTGGATGAAAATATAAAAGAGTTATGATTTTTTGAAGGGGAGGAGGAAAAAACGAAAGCGTAAAAATAAAATTGTCCTTAAAGGGGTATTCCGCCCCTAGACATTTTATCCCCTATCCAAAGGATAGGGGATAAGATGTCAGATCGCCGCGGTCCCGCTGCTGGGGACCCCCGGGATCCCCGCTGCGGCACCGCGCTATCATTACAGCACAGAGCGAGTTCGCTCAGTGCGTAATGACGGGCGATACAGGGGACGGAGCCGCGTGACGTCATGGTGCCGCCCCTCGTGACATCACGGCCCGTCCCCTTAATGCAAGTCTATGGGAGGGGGCGTGACAACCGCCACGCCCCCTCCCATAGACTTGTATTGAAAGGGGCGGGCCGTGACATCACGAGGGGCGGGGCCGTGACTTAACGATGCTCCTGCCCCTGTACCGCCCATCATTACGTGCAGAGCGAACTCTCTCTGTGCTGTAATGATAGCGCGGTGCTGCAGCGGGGATCCCAGGGCTCCCCAGCAGCGGCACCGCGGCGATCTGACATCTTATCCCCTATCCTTTGGATAGGGGATAAAATGTCTAGGGGCGGAATACCCCTTTAAGGTCCAAATGGGTTGAGTCCTTAAGGGGTTAAAACGCTTATATAACATTTTTGATTGTTCTTTAAAATCCTCGGAGGAAGTAAAATTTTTTTCTTATCCTCCACTACTGTCCGTAGGGGATATTTGTAAGCCACTTAGAATAATGACAACTATCAAAGCCAAGGAAACTATTTACATCTACCTTTTTAAAGTGTTTTTTTGTACATATTTTAGAATCCACATTTGTGAAAATTTCCAGATCGAGAAAAACTGTAGAATTAAAAGAAAATTTCATAGTGAAATTAACCCCTTAAGGACCAGGCCATTTTACACCTTAAGGACCGGAGCGTTTTTTGCAATTCTGACCACTATCACTTTAAACATTAATAACTCTGGAATGCTTTTAGTTATCATTCTGATTCCAAGATTGTTTTTTCGTGACATATTCTACTTTAACATAGTGGTAAAATTTTATGGTAACTTGCATCCTTTCTTGGTGAAAAATCCCAAAATTTGATGAAAAAAATGAAAATTTTGCATTTTTCTAACTTTGAAGCTCTCTGCTTGTAAGGAAAATGGATATTCAAAATATATTTTTTTTGGGTTCACATATACAATATGTCTACTTTATGTTTGCATCATAAAATTTATGAGTTTTTACTTTTGGAAGACACCAGAGGGCTTCAAAGTTCAGCAGCAATTTTCCGATTTTTCACAACATTTTCAAACTCGCTATTTTTCAGGGACCAGTTCAGGTTTGAAGTGGATTTGAAGGGCCTTCATATTAAAAATACCCCATAAAAGACCCCATTATAAAAACTACACACCCCAAAGTATTCAAAATGACATTCAATAAGTGTTTTAACCCTTTAGGTGTTTCACAGGAATAGCCTCAAAGTGAAGGAGAAAATTCAAAATCTTAATTTTTTACACTCGCATGTTCTTGTAGACCCAATTTTTGAATTTTTGCAAGGGATAAAAAGGAGAAAATTTTTACTTGTATTTGAAACCCAATTTCTCTCGAGTAAGGACATACCTCATATGTCTATGTTAATTGTTCGGCGGGCGCAGTAGAGGGCTCAGAAGGGAAGGAGCGACAAATGGTTTTTGGGGGACATGCCGCATTTAGGAAGCCCCTATGGTGCCAGGACAGCAAAAAAAAAAAAAACACATGGCATACCATTTTGGAAACAAGACCCCTCAGGGAATGTAACAAGGGGTAAAGTGAACCTTAATACCCTACAGGTGATTCACGACTTTTGCATATGTAAAAAAACTATATATATTTTTTACCTAAAATGCTTGGTTTCCCAAAAATTTTACATTTTTAAAAAGGGTAATAGCAGAAAATACCCCCCAAAATTTGAAGCCCATTTTCTCCCGATACAGAAAACACCTCGCATGGGGGTGAAAAGTGCTCTGCTGGCGCACTACAGGTCTCAGAAGAGAAGGAGTCACATTTGGCTTTTTTGAAGGAAATTTTGCTCTGGGGGCATGCCGCATTTAGGAAGCCCCTATGGTGCCAGAACAGCAAAAAAAAACCACATGGCATACCATTTTGGAAACTAGACCCCTCGGAGAACGTAACAAGGGGTAATGTGAACCTTAATGCCCTACAGGTGTTTCACGACTTTTGCATATGTAAAAAAAAAAATAATAATTTTACCTAAAATGCTTGTTTTCCCAAAATGTTTACATTTTTAAAAAGGGTAATAGCAGAAAATACCCCCCAAAATTTGAAGCACAATTTCTCCTGATTCAGAAAACACCCCATATGGGGGTGAAAAGTGCTCTGCTGGCGCACTACAGGTCTCAGAAGAGAAGGAGTCACATTTGGCTTTTTGAAAGCGAATTTTGCTCTGGGGGCATGCCGCATTTAGGAAGCCCCTATGGTGCCAGGACAGCAAAAAAAAAAACACATGGCATACCATTTTGGAAACTAGACCCCTCGGGGAACGTAAGAAGGGGTAGTTTGAACCTTAATACCCTACAGGTGTTTCACGACTTTTGCATATGTAAAAAAATATATTTTTTTTTTACCTAAAATGCTTGTTTTCCCAAAAATTTTACATTTTTAAAAAGGGTAATAGCAGAAAATACCCCCCAAAATTTGTTAGGCAATTTCTCCCGAGTACGGCGATACCCCATATGTGACCCTAAACTGTTGCCTTGAAATACGACAGGGCTCCAAAGTGAGAGCGCCATGCGCATTTGAGGCCTAATTTAGGGACTTGCATAGGGGTGGACATAGGGGTATTCTACGCCAGTGATTCCCAAACAGGGTGCCTCCAGCTGTTGTAAAACTCCCAGCATGCCTAGACAGTCAACGGCTATCTGGCAATACTGGGAGTAGTTGTTTTGCAACAGCTGGAGGCTCCGTTTTGGAAACAGTGGCGTACCAGACGTTTTTCATTTTTATTGGGGAGGGGAGGGGGGCTGTATAGGGGTATGTGTATATGTAGTGTTTTTTACTTTTTATTTTATTTTGTGTTAGTGTAGTGTAGTGTTTTTAGGGTACAGTCGCACGGGCGGGGGGTTCACAGTAGTTTCTCGCTGGCAGTTTGAGCTGCGGCAGAAATTTTGCCGCACTTCAAACTTGCAGCCCGATACTTACTGTAATCCTCCGCCCATGTGAGTGTACCCTGTACATTCACATTGGGGGGGGGGGAACATCCAGCTGTTGCAAAACTACAACTCCCAGCATGTACGGTCTATCAGTGCATGCTGGGAGTTGTAGTTTTGCAACAGCTGGAGGCACACTGGTTTGGTAACAAACTCAGTATTTTGCAACCAGTGTGCCTTCAGCTGTTGCAAAAGCTACAACCCCCAGCATGTACGGACAGCGGAAGGGCATGCTGGGTCTTGTAGTTATGCAACAGCTGGAGGCATACTACTTTGGCTGGGGATGCTGGGGATTGTAGTTATGCAACAGCTGGAGACACACTGGTTTGCTACTTAACTCAGTGTGCCTTCAGCTGTTGCAAAACTACAACTCTCAGCAGTCACCGACAGCCAACAGGCATGCTGGGAGTTGTAGTTATGCAACCACCAGATGCACCACTACAACTCCCAGCATGCACTTTAGCTGATTGTGCAAGCTGGGAGTTGTAGTTACATAACAGCTGAAGGTACACTTTTCCATAGAAAGAATGTGCCTCCAGCTGTTGCAAAACTACAAGTCCCAGCATGCCCATAAGGGAATGCTGGGAATTGTGGTGGTCTGCCTCCTGCTGTTGCATAACTACAGCTCCCAGCATGCCCTTTTTGCATGCTGGGAGCTGTTGCTAAGCAACAGCAGGAGGCTGTCACTCACCTCCAACGATCCTCGCTGCACAGGTCAGTCCCTCGTCGTCGCCGCCGCTGCTCCTGGGGCCCCGATCCCAACAGGGGCGCCGGGGGTTGGGGTCCCCAGCACCCGGGGTGCACGTCCCGCACCCGCTCACGTCCTCCGGAAGAGAGGCGGAGCGGATTGCGGGAGTGACACCCGCAGCAGGCGCCCTGATTGGTCGGCCGGTAATCCGGCCGACGAATCAGGGCGATCGTGAGGTGGCACCAGTGCCACCTCACCCCTGCTGGCTCTGGCTGTTCGGGGCCGTCAGAGACAATAATTCCGGGTCACCGGGTCACTGGAGACCCGATTGACCCGGAATCCGCCGCAGATCGCTGGACTGAATTGTCCAGCAATCTGCGGCCATCGCCGACATGGGGGGTCATCATGACCCCCCTGGGCGATATGCCCCGATGCCTGCTGAACGATTTCAGCAGGCATCGGGGACCATCTCCGCTCCAGATGGTTGCGGGGGGCCGGTAAAACACATGACGTTCTCATGTGTCCTTAAGGACTTGGAAATGGAGACGTATGAGAACGTCATGTGTCCTTAAGGGGTTAAGACCCCAATCATTTTTGTTTAAAAATTCAACAAATTCAAAAGCTTCTTCCCGTGACCCCTTCCACAAAATAAACAGATCATCTATAATTCTCTTAAAATACATAATATTACTATTAAAATACCAGGGAGACTGTGCGATGGACACACTCTCAAATAGACCCATATATAAATTTGCATAGCTTGGTGCGAAACGTGTGCCCATCGCACAGCCTCTCATCTGGCGATAGACCACATTTGGCTTACAAATATCCCCTACGGACAGTACCAGAGGATAAGAAAAAATTGTACTTCCTCCGAGGATTTTAAAGAACAATCAAAAATTACATATAAGTGTTTTAAAGAAAAAAAAATACCCTAAAAGAATATTAACAAACACATATAAAAGAGTAGAGGGACTAAAACAGACTGATTTATTTAAATATGAGCTAAAACTAAAACAAAACAATACACCCAAATTTAATTTTATTACTTCTTTTAACAATGCCACAAACAAAATAAGAAACATATTAAATAAATACTGGCCAATTATTATGACGGATCCTATTTTAAAATTATTAATCCCAAAACGTCCTACCCTAACATTCAGACGATCAAAAACATCAAGAAATCATTTATCCCCAAGCAAACTAAAAAATTAAATTATCAAACCAAATTTTTGTAAACCTACCATGATTGGTACATTCCGCTGCGATAAAAAACGCTGTCTGTGCTGCGAATGGATTGCATTTCCTCCCTGTGATTCAGTAACATCTTTCTCTACAGGCGAAGTTTTTTCTTTGAAAGAAAAATTAAACTGCTCCGATTCCTTTGTTATTTATCTCCTTACATGTGAGTGTGGGCTTCAGTATGTGGGCCGCACGGTACAAACTGTACGTGCCCGCATAAATAAACATAGATATAATATCAAAAACAATGTTATACTACATAGTGTATCAAGACACACCACAGCTTTACACAACAGTAACCACAATTGTTTGAAACTAACTATCTTGGAAAGTATCCCTTTAGAATATGATGACCGCTTTCAAAAATTAGTGAATAGGGAATCCTTTTGGATTTATTCCCTTAACTCCTTGTGGCCAAGGGGATTAAATGAGACAATAGATAAAACATTTCAATGATAGGTTCGGAGTCTTATTTATTTATTTATCCATGTATATAAAGAATTTTTAAAGAAAAGGTTTTTTTTTATATTATCTTGGATCACATGGAAAAACGTCATTTTATGCTAATTAATTTGTGATGTCATTTCCGGTTCCTATAACCAAATGAGTATATATGTGTTGTTTTTATGCATATTTAGCATGTCTGAGGAAAAGGACGGAGCGTCCTTGAAACGTGTTACATGTGAATAAAAGTTACCCATACTTAGCTTGTGGACAGCGCTATCATCTATCCCTCATCCCCTCACACCTGGCTGGTGTGAAAACTCTGCCGTTCTTATTCCCACGCTGTTGCCTGGGCGGGATATAGCTGCAGTCCACATCGGATTGTTGTGCCTCTATCCTAGCACAACTATATCTGGTGAGTCCTTTCATTAAAGGGTCCCCCCCTTTTTTTACCGTCAAATCGTTCTACACATTGGAGCATTCTGTTTTCTTCTTCTTCTTCTGTGATTGATATAGCCTGGCTAAACCACATTGATCTGTATGAGGAATCTACCGATTCCTCCTAAAAGTCCCCTAAGGGGACTAAAAGTGTAAAAAAAAAAAAGTTTTAAAAAACACCCATTAACCACTTCCATATTAAAAGTTTGAATCACCCCCTTTTCCAAAATTCCATATAAGAAATACGTAAACATAATAAAAATAAACATATGTGGTATTACCGTGTGTGTAAATGTCCGAACTATAAAACATAATGTTAATTAAACTTCACAATCAATAGCATACACCGTGGGTGTCAAACATGCGGCCAACAATGAATATCTTTCTGGCCCGGCAAAGATATTCATTGCTCTGGTTACCTGGAAACGGGCAGAGATAAAATAAAAAAGTCAGAGGCTGTCCAGGAGCGGTTGAAGGATGGTGGAGGCGGTCCAAGAGAAGTTGGAGGCAGTCCAGTAGCTGACAAGCGGTCCAGAAGAGGATGGAGGCTGTCAGAGGCAGTCAAGGAGCTGTTGGAGGCGGTCCAGGAGAGGATGGAGGTGCGCAGAGGTCAACGTCATGTCCTGATGTGACGTCATCATGCTGCTCCTTAAAGGAGTTCTGACACATGCTGCGGACGGCACCATTGCGGCTATAGACACAGGACACCAGATTGACAAGGTGAGAAAAGTAAATATTAATGCTAATATTGTTGTTTGATTTATTTATTTTTTAAACAGGGAATGGGGTCTTGTGCAGGGGGGTCATGGGGGCAAAAGGGGCATGGGGTGTTGTCCAAAAGGGGCCTGGGGTCTTGTGACGGAGGGGCATGGGGTCTTGTGCAAAGGGGCATGGAGTCTTGTGAAGGGGGGTCATGGGGTCTTGTGAAGGGGGTCCTGGGGTGTTTTGCAGGGGGGCATGGGGTCTTGTGTAGGGTGAGCATGGGGTCTTGTGCAAAGGAGGGCATGGGTTTTTGTGCAGGGAGGCATGGGGTCTTGTGCAAAGGGGCATGGAGTGTTGTACAAAAGGGGCATGGGGTCATGTGAAGGGGTCATGAGGTGTTGTGCATGGAGGCATGGGGTCTTGTGTAGGGTGGGCATGGGATCTTGTGCAAAGGGGGCATGGGATCTTGTGTAGGGGGGCATGAGGTCTTGTGCAGGGGGGCATGGCTTGTTGTGCACAGGGGACATGGGGTGTTGTGCAGGGAGGGCATGGGGTCTTGTGCAGGGGGGGTTGGGTTATTGTACAGGGGGGTTGGGGTCTTGATACATATAGTAAAGTTAAATTATTTTTTTTTGATGCGGCCCACATAAACTTAAACCTTGTTTTTTTTGGCCCATGTTAACATTTGGGTTTGATATGCTTGGCGTACACGTAAAAAAAATTCAAAAGTCCAAAATTGCACTTTGCGTACCCGTATCAGATTTCTTGTTTCATTTTTAACAAGCCCTCTGCAAAATGAAAGAAGGGATCTGATTGGTTGCTATGGGCAACTCAGCAACTTTTCCTCTGCACAGGTTTTGATAAATCTCCCCCATGGTGTCATTTTTAACGAAAAGTGCACTACATAGAATCGGAAGCCCACAAAATTATCAAAAATTGCATTTTTGTTTTTCAATTTTGCCCCACAAATATTTTTTTTTTGTGGTTTCGTCAAAAATGTTGTGGTGAAGTGATTGATGTCATTATAAAGTGCATTTGGTGGCGCAAAAAAAAAGCCCTCATATGGGTCTGTATGTGCAAAATTGGTTTTTAGAAGGTGATGAGGAAAAAACGAAATGGAAAAACCCTGTGTCCTTAAGGGGTTAAACAAAAACCCTGACCCTCGCAATAAGGGTAGGTTAGGGTTAAATTAACTATCCTATATTTTTTGTGAACAAAGTAACATGTGACCAAGTATCATCAAAATATCTCCAGCTGGAAGTTATGCAGTAACATATACCGTAATTCTCATAGACTTGTATGGGACTTTAAACAAAAACCTAAATTACCTATCCTATGTTTGTTGTTGACATACAAGTAACATGTATACCAAGTTTCATTTTAATATTTTTAGCCATTTGGTGATGCTGGAACATACATACATACACACACACACACACACACACACACACAGACACATTGAGTTTCATATATATATATATATATATATATATATTTACCATGAATATACTCTGTTTTTGTTAATTATGGCATATGCACGCACGCTCCATATGAGCGTGCATATTATCATCCTTTACCATATAATACCATATTACATACTTTTTAATTACTCTGTAAGATAATACCTCCCTAATTTCATTATACCATAAGGCTACGTTCACACAGGCAATGTCCACATGGAAAAATTCTGTGCAGACATTTCCCCGACAGCGGAACGCTGGCAGAACAAGCCAGCGCTAGGACTGCTCGGAAATGCTGCATCTCCTAGATGGCAATGCATTTCTGTGCAGACTCTGCAGAAAGAATAGACACGCCCATTTTTTGCAGACTGCAAAATCAGGATTTGTGCAGCAGAAGCATCTGCAGTGGAAATTCCGCTGTGTAAACCATGCAGCAGAATCCCATTAATATCAATGCTCCGTGTGGAATTCCATTGTGTGAACATTTGTTTTTGATATCTGATTGTAGAATATATTATTTTGCTTTTTACACAACAGTACTCTACACTACACTAAATTGGGAAAAAAGAGGGCATCAAATGAGGGAAATAAAGTATGCAGCAAATAGTACTACACTAAATTGCCATACATTTACCATTGGTATATGATCGTTTTTTTAATACCATATAAGAGGTTCAAGCTAGGTACTAGGGATCGACCGATATCGTTTTTTTAGGGCCGATACCGATAATCGGTGCAGGTTAGGGCCCATAGCCGATAACTTATACCGATATTCCGGTATAAGTTATCGGCTATTTACCCCCTGCGACACCGCTGCAGATCATTGATTTAAAGCGGGCGCTTTAAATCAATGATCTGCAGTGGCTTTTGCGGGGCCATAGGCCGCCGCCGCCACCCGCTTCTCTCCCCCTACCTGTCAGGGTGGTCCGGGCCATCCATTCTTCCTTCCTGTAGTGTCCGGGGGCGTTCCGGGTGGAGGGTGAACCGGTCCGGGCTGTCCTTCTCCGGCGGTCATCTTCTCCACTCCTGGCAGGCTCCGGCCTAGTACGCTGCATAGACGCCGCTGCGCAGTGACGCCCGTGCACAGCGACGCACCTGACGTCACGGCGTAGCGGCGTCTATGCAGTGTACTAGGCCGGAGCCTGCCCGGAGTGGAGAAGATAACCGCCGGAGAAGAAGGACAGCCCGGACCGGTTCACTCTTCACCCGGAATGCCCCCGGACACTACAGGAAGGATGGATGGCCCGGACCACCCCCATTAAGTTAAATTTTTTTATTGACTCGGAGGGTGGGGGAGGGGCCCGACCGGTATAGCGGTATGGGCAAAAATCCATACCGGTATACCGCCCAGCATCACGGTGGGGGGTGCGGTGCGACGGGTCGGGGGGTGGCGCGGCGGGTACTTTATTTTATTTCATTGTGGACCAAAATCCATTATTATTTGTTGGCATTTTTGATGCACACTTCAGTTTTGGTATCTTATGTTCCTTCCCCGCCCCCTTCTCCTTCAAGTCCTTTATGTAGGTCTTGTCTTCACATGTATGAAATTGTTTAGCAATTCAGTTCCCCCCCCCCCCAATATAAATAAATTAGCCAGATACCAACCAAGCAGCAACAGCCTGACATTACCAGGGTGGGCGAGGACCATTATTATTGGTCCTGCCCAGCCTAAGATATGTCAGCCTGTTATTGCCTAGGCCCAGGAGCGCCATGTTTGACGATCTGGCCCTTTTGGTACCGTCGCTTCTCGGCACCCCTGGGGCGATGGGTACCAGGGTAATATTTGGAGGTCAGCGCTAGCTGTTTTTGGGGCTAACACTAAGGCTGCTTTCACACTATAAAAATTCATCTGTTATAAACGTCCGTTAGAAAAGCTTTAAAAAAGGATGTTAAACGTCCATTACAAAATCCCATTAAAGTCTACGGTATTTTTTGATTATCCGTTATGACCCATTATAGTCCGTCATGACTAGCGGACGTTAATTGTGATGGAAGAATTAACGGCACATGCACTAATTTTTCTTCTGTCACAAGAAACGGATAAATTAACGGCCGTTATTTTTAACATTGAAGTCTATGGCAAACGGATGAGCCTTTATGTCATCCGTTTGCACCTGGTTTATAATATCCGTTATTTCTGAGGTGACATCAGCAGACTCCTGCAGTGCTGAGGGACTACTACTACTCCCATTATGGAACAGACTTATTTCCATGATCGGAGTAGTAATTCCCCGGCTGCGGGAGTCTGCAGACAGCTGGGGAGGCTACATTAGTGTTTGTACTACTACCCCATCATGGAACAGAGTCTGTTCCATGATGGGGTTGTAGTACAGGGGCTGAGGGATTGATAGCACTCTGCAACCCTCAACAAAAAACGTGGTCTCAAATGGCTGGAGGTGCTCAACCCCAAATGCAGTTGTGCATATATACTGGGGGAGCAGATCCTGCCCTTGTAGTCCGTTGCTAGGGGCGATCCCCAGCATAAAAATGCATACAATGGAGGATACCTGCAGCGGACTACAAGTGCCACAATAGAATCCTACACCAGATAAACGGTGTGGATGTGTAACAATTAGAATAATACAATACAGAAATTTAGGTGCACTACTGTGGTAGATGTATACAGTGACATTGGCTAATCCCTCAACACTGATGTTAAAATTGAGACATTCGCCAGTGTATCCTTATATAAAGGACACACCAGAGCCCGCACACCAACGCCAAGGTTTCTCAGATGGCACGGGACCTAACGCTAACCTACCTGTGCGTAATAAGCAAAAACCAGGGGCCAGTGGGCAATTACAGCAGCACTAGGTCGACATGCAGCCTGCTCCCAGTTCCCTCCAGCGTGACTGAGCACACATACAATGGAAGGGGGGAGAGAGGCTACAAGCCCCACCCAAGTTGGCTGATATAGGTGCATATAGGTGCATACTCTGCAACCCTGCGGCCGATACCGAGGGGCCATTCAGGGCTCGCAGCGAGAGATTTAAAAATTACCATTGTGAGTAGCAGGGGGCCATATCTATATTAAAAGCGCTGTGGGGGCAAGATATATATAGTGCTGCAGGGGGGGGGCAGACATATAGCCTATATATCTAGCCCCCCAGTGCATTTATAATATGCCCCCTGCAGCACATTAATAAAGATATGACCCCCGCCGGCGCATTTATACATATATACCCCCCCGGCACATTTATACATAAATTCCCTTGCCGGCACATTTATACATATGTACCCCCCGCCGGTGCATTAATAAATATATACCCCCCGCCGGCGCATTTGATAAATATATACCCCCCGCCGGCGCATTAATAAATATATACCCCCCGCCGGCGCATTAATAAATATATACCCCCTGCCGGTATATATAAGTAGTGAGACTGTCCAGGCATGCTGGAAGCTGTAGTTCTGCAACATCTAAAGGGCCAGATGTTACAGAACTATAACTCCCAGCATGTCTGGGCATGCTTGGAGTGGTAGTTTTGCAACATCTGTAGGACTACAGCTTGGGCACCACTGTATGGTGGTCTCCATACTGTGGCCCTCCAGATGTAGCAAAACTACAACTTCCAGCATGCCCAGACATTCTTTGGCTTTCTGGGCATGCTGGAAGTTGTAGTTTGGCAACTCCTAGAAGGCAGCAGTGAAGATCACTTACCACTGATCTTCACGGCTGCCTCCACCGTTGCTCCTTTGCCGCCTCCTTACTTCCGCTGATGCCTGCCGGTTAGTCCCAATGTGAAATCAGTCAAATGCATTCTACACCTCCCCCCTTTTCATACTCTTTTCCTACCATATCTTTCACTCCCCTGCTATTTGGGGAAATTGGAGAAGGGAGTGCCTACATACATTGTCTTGGCTCAACAGGTGTCGTGTCAACTGTGTCCCTCCATATACACCAGGTGAGTTCTACTACATAAATGGCATTAGTGACTGTTTGGATGAGCGCTGCCCGTTTTGTAATTCTTTTCTTACATAATGAACAGAGTCATGCCCTTCTGGGTCTATTTACTGGGGGGTATTCATCAAGAGTGGTGTAGGTGAACGTTTCTTTACCTTATTAAATCATGTGTAGAGATGAGCGAACTTACAGTGATTTCATTCGTCACAAACTCCTCAGCTCAGCAGTTGCTGACTTTAGCCTGCATAAATTAGTTCAGCTTTCAGGTGCTGACTTTAGCCTGCATAAATTAGCATAGCTTTCAGGTGCTCAGGTGGGCTGGAAAAGGTGGATACAGTCCTAGGAGAGAGTCTTTTTATGTAGGGTTTTTCTTTTTTTTAATAGTGTTAACTGTGCGGGATAAATAACTTTATTTAATTATTATTTTATAATACAGGGCTTTATTAGAAAAGGGACATTTATATAGTTTTTTACACTTTTTATTGAAAAACATTTTATTTTCACACTTTTTACCTGTTAAACTATACTCCAGTACAACTTAACTGCAGTATAGTATAACTGCTATGACAGTTCACCTGTACAATTCAGGCTAGGACTGGACCTTACAGGCTTCCATACTGAGAAGATAGGAAGCTATCCACTGGCTTTCTGTTGCCATGGTAATCAGCCAGGTCGCGTTGACAATCTTGCGGGAATATAGACACAATTTTTCCTGTAATGAATGGAACGCATTCACTGCTTTACTCATTGTGGGGTTAGTGGACATTTCCAGGAATGGGAGCGTACCTGTACACCCTACGTCTTCAACTGGTTAAACCAGTGCCAACAAATAAATGAAAGGATGGCAGCATATGGCAACTTTACTGACCTGCATTATGAACCTGAAAACCCTCATGGGTTTTTCGGTTTGAAAATGTGTAATTTTCCCTTATGCTGCTACCCTCTTATAATCCATCATTTTTGGGCCAGGTAGTCCGATAACTTGGAGACAAGATAACAGTATGAGTGTATGATGGTTTGGGAAAATAGGTGTAAAAGGACAAATGGATGAAAGGATAGCAGCATATGGCAACTTTACTGTTTGCTTTTTTTCAAAGCTAAAGAGGAGCATATAATTGTTAAAAGGCTATTTTTGGAGATGGACAGGCAGGCTGATGGGGAGGAGGTAGGCCTGTATTTTGAACTTAAAAACTCAAATGGGTTTTTGGGTTCAAAATGTGTATTTTTCCCTTATGCTGCTATCCTTTGATAGTCCATAATTTTGGGGCCAGGTTGTCCGATAACTTGGCAAAATGAGAACAGTATGAGTGCATGGTTTGGGAAAATAGGTGGAGAAGGACAAATGGATGAAAGGATGGCTGCATGTGGCAACTTTACTGTTTGCTTTTTTTCAATGCAAAGGAGGAGCGTATTATTATTATTAAAAAGGGTATATTTGGAGATGGACAGGCAGGTTGAAGGGGAGGACGTAGGCCTGTATTTTGAATGGGTTTTTGGAAGGGATCGACTGATTATCGGTATGGCCGATATTATCGGCCGATAATCACGATTTTGCCGATACCTTGCCGATAAGCCGATAATGCCCCGCCCCCGCGCCGCCCCAACCGCACCGCGACCACCCCCCCCGACCCGCCGCACAGCGAATGCCCCCCCGACCCACCGCACCGTGACCACCCCCCCGACCCACCGCACCGCGTCTCACCCCCACCGTGATGCTGGACGGTATACCGGTATGGATTTTAGCCCATACCGCTATACCGGTCGGGCCCCTCCCCCACCCTCCGAGTCAATTAAAAAAATTCAACTTACCTGTAATGGTGGTGGTCCAGGCCATCCATCGTTCCTGTAGTGTCCGGGGGCGTTCCGGGTGAAGGGTGAACCGGTCCGGGCTGTCCTTCTTCTCCGGCGGTCATCTTCTCCACTCCGGGCAGGCTCCGGCCTAGTAGCTGCATAGACGCCGCTACGCCGTGAAGTCAGGTGCGTCGCTGCGCAGGCGCGTCACTGCGCAGCGGCGTCTATGCAGCGTACTAGGCCGGAGCCTGCCCGAAGTGGAGAAGATGACCGCCGGAGAAGGACAGCCCGGACCGGTTCACCCTCCACCCGGAATGCCGCCGGTGTGAGGTGGTTTTTTGCGCCCCCGTAGATCGATGCGTCCGCTCCTCCCCCAGCTCTCCGAACATTTCCGAAGCTAGAACTGGGGGAGGGCAGAGCAAGGGGAGGGAGGAGGTTCACGCCCCATCCCTCAACTCCCTGAGCTCGGCTGGATGCAGATCTCTACGGCACGCCCCCTCCCTGAGGACATAGATCTCCACGGCAGGTCCCCTCCCTCATCTTCCCTCCCTGAGGACGTAAATCTCCACGGCAGGTCCCCTCCCTCATCTCCCCGAGCTGAGGACATAGAGCAGTGCTCCCAATGAGCTCTATGTGTAAATGGGGACATACTGTATGGGCTAAAGGGGGACATACTGTATGGGCTAAAGGGGGACATACTGCACGGGCTAAAGGGGGACATACTGTACGGGCTAAAGGGGGACATACTGTATGGGCTAAAGGGGGACATACTGTACGGGCTAAAGGGGGACATACTGTATGGGCTAAAGGGGGACATACTGTATGGGCTAAAGGGGGACATACTGTACGGGCTAAAGGGGGACATACAGTATGGGCTAAAGGGGGACATACTGTATGGGCTAAAAGGGGACATACTGCACGGGCTAAAGGGGAACATTTAGCCTGAACAGTATGTCCCCCTTTAGCCCATACAGTATGTCCCCTTTAGCCCATGCAGTATGTCCCCTTTAGCCCATGCAGTATGTCCCCTTTAGCCCATGCAGTATGTCCCCCTTTAGCCCATACAGTATGTCCCCTTTAGCCCATACAGTATGTCCCCTTTAGCCCATGCAGTATATCCCCCTTTAGCCCATGCAGTATGTCCCCCTTTAGCCCGTGCAGCATGTCCCCCTTTACACATAGAGCACATTGGGAGCACTGCTCTACGTCCTCAGCTCGGGGAGATGAGGGAGGGGACCTGCCGTGGAGATTTACGTCCTCAGGGAGGGGAGATGAGGGAGGGGACCTGCCATGGAGATCTATGTCCTCAGGGAGGGGGCGTGCCGTAGAGATCTGCGTCCAGCCGAGCTCAGTGAGGGGAGATGAGGGAGGGGGCGTAAACCTCCTCCCTCCCCTTGCTCTGCCCTCCCCCAGTTCTAGCTTCGGAAATGTTTGGAGAGCTGGGGGAGGAGCAGACGCATGGATCTACGGGGGCCCAAAAAACCACCTCACACCGGACACTACAGGAAGGATGGATGGCCCGGACCACCCTGACAGGTAGGGGGAGAGAAGCGGATGGCGGCGGCCTATGGCACCGCAAAAGCCACTGCAGTGCATTGATTTAAAGCGCCCGCTTTAAATCAATGACCTGCAGCGGTGTCGAGGGGGGATAAATAGCCTAAATAAATAAATAAATAAATAAAAAAAATAAAAAAAAATAAAAAAATAAATAATATATATAATAACCTGTATTTTGAACTTAAAAACTCAAATGGGTTTTTGGGTTCAAAATGTGTATTTTTCCCTTATGCTGCTATCCTTTTATAATCCATCATTTTGGGGCCAGGTTGTCCGATAACTTGGCAAAGTGAGAACAGTATTAGTGTATCCCAACCTCATATTCTGTCCTCATATCCATCCTCTTATCACGACCTAATATCCTGTCCTCATATCCCGACCTCACATCCCGTCCTCACATCTTGTCCTCATATCCCTACCTCATATCCCGACCTTATATCCCCTCCTCTTATCCTGTCCTCATATCCCGACCTCATATCCTGTCCTCATATCCCATTCTCATATCCCGACCTCATAGGCCATCCTCATATGCTGTCCTCCTATCCAGACCTAATATCCCGTCCTCCAATCCAGTCCTCATATCCCATCCTCATATCACAACCTCATATCCCGTCCTTATGTCCCATCCTCCTATCCCGTCCTCATATTTCATTCTCATATTCTGTCCTCATATCTCAACCTCATATCCCATCCTTATATCCTGTCCTCATATTCCCACCTCCTATCTTGACCTCATATCCCATCCTCATATCCCGACCTTATATCCCATCCTCCTATCCTATCCTCAGATGGGACTGATTTGTGATGAAGATATTGTAAGCTGAAAATAGAAGGGGACATGGCTTTGTGGGACTGGGCATGATTTGCAAGCCAGACCGATGCACATAAAAGGGTAGATAATATAAGGAGTGGGGCTTAAAATGTGGGCTTGTCTATGTGAGATGGGGTATGGCTTGCAAGCCAGATTGACACATTCACCAGGAGATGCAGAACGGAGCTTGTGGAGTAAGGTACTGGAAGTCCCATATACTTGAATGGGTCTTGAAACAAAAACCCATCTTTTATTTAAAAAAAAAGGGTGTATGTAAGGGTTAATTTAACTATCATATCTTTTCATTTGACATATAAGTAATATGTGTACCAGGTATTATTGAAATATCTCCAGCTGTACGAAAGTTATGTCGGAACATACATTTCCCAATGATTTGCTTGGGACTTTAAACAAAAACCCCGACCCTGACAAATGGGGGTAGTTAAGGGATAAATTAACTATCCTATAGTTTAAGTGGTCATAAAAGTAACACGTGACCAAGTATTATCGAAATATCTCAAGCCATTTTGGAAAGTTATGCAGTAACATATATTTTCCATAGACTTGTATGGGACTTTAACCCCTTCCCGACCTATGACATACCTGTACATCATGGGTGGCAAGGTGTTCCCGACCCATGACATACAGGTACGTCATGAACATTACTGCCGCTACTCGCGGCACCCCGCAGCGCCCGGAAAGATGGTGGCTATCACTGATAGCCAGCCATCTTACCGTGCGACCACGGGGGGTTTCATCCCCCACCCCCCCCAGCGATCGCTGCTATCAGCTGGTCAAATCTGACTAGCTGATAGAAGCGTTTCGCTATGAAAATACTTAGCAGCGCGGTGTGTGAGTCCCGATCACGGGGATCGGGACACACACCGCTCTGCTAAGTGTCCCTGACCCGTCCCCCGGCGTCACTTACCCGTCCGAGCGGTGTCCCGAGCGGTCCCGGCGGTCCCGGCGTCCTCCATGCGGTCCTGGCTGCGCTGCGTCCCGGAGGTGAGTTTCCGGCAGCAGGGCGGCATCTTCATTTGCAGCAGTGAGATCGCCGTAAAGCGATCTCACTGCTGCCTCTGAGAGTTTCAAAACTGCAACTCTCAGCATGCCCAGACAGCCTTTGGCTTTCTGGGCATGCTGGGAGTTGTAGTTTTGAAACATCTGGAGGTCCACAGTTTGGAGACCACTGTATAATGGTCTCCAATCTGTACTCTTCCAGATGTTGCAAAACTACAAATCTCAGCATGCTCAGTCTGTCCAGGCATGCTGGGAGTTGTAGTTCTCTAACATCTGGAAGAGCACAGATTGGAGACCATTATACAGTGGTCTCCAAACTGTGGACCTCCAGATGTTGCAAAACTACAACTCCCAGCATGCCCAGACTGCCCAAGCATGCTGGAAGTTGTAGTTCGGCAACATCTGATCCTTCAGATATTGCCGAACTACAACTTCCAGCATGCCTGGGCAGTCTGGGCATGCTGGGAGTTGTAGTTTTGCAACAACTGGAGGCACACTAGTTGGGAAACATTGTCCGTTTCCTACCTCAGTGCCTCCAGCTGTTGCAATTGTTGCAAAACTATAACTTCCAGCATGCACTGACAGACCATGCATGCTGGGAGTTGTAGTTTTGCAACAGCTGGAGGCACACTGGTTTGGAAACACTAAGTTTGGTTGCAAAACACTTGAAAGTTTATTACTTAACTTAGTGTTTCCAAACCAGCGTTCCTCCAGCTGTTGCAAAACTACAACTCCCAGCATGCACGGACAGCCAAAGGGCATGCTCGGAGTTTGCAACAGCTGGATGTTTGACCCCCCCCCCCCCCCAATGTCAATGTACAGGGTACACTCACATGGGCGGAGGTTTACACTCAAATGCGCATGGCGCTCTCTCACTTTGGAGCCCTGTCGTATTTCAGGGCAACAGTTTTGGGACACATATGGGGTATCGCCGTACTCGGGAGAAATTGCCTTACAAATTTTGGGGGGCTTTTTCTTCTTTAACCCCTTATGAAAAGGTGAAGTTGGGGTCTACACCAGCATGTTAGTGTAAAAAAATAAATTTTTTACACTGACATGCTGGTGTTGCCCTATACTTTTCATTTTCACAAGAGGTAAAAGGGAAAAAAGACCCCCAAAATTTGTAACGCAATTTCTCCCGACTACGGAGATACCCCATATGTGGGCGCAAAGTGCTCTGGGGGCGCACAACAAGGCCCAGAAGGGAGAGTGCGCCATGTACATTTGAGGCGATTTGCACAGGGGTGGCTGATTGTTACAGCAGTTCTGACAAACGCAAAACAATAAATATCCATATGTGACCCCATTTTGGAAACTACACCCCTCATGGAATTTAATAAGGGGTGCAGTGAGCATTTACACCCCACTGGTGTATGACAGATTTTTGGAACAGTGGTCTGTGAAAATGAAAAATAAAATTTTTGATTTGCACAGTCCACTGTTTCAAATATCTGTCAAACGCCAGTGGGGTGTAAATGCTCACTGCACCCCTTATTAAATTCCATGAGGGGTATAGTTTCCAAAATGGGGTCACATGTGGGGGGGTCCACTGTTCTGGCACCATAGGGGCTTCCTAAATGGGACATGCCCCCCAAAAACCCTTTCAGAAAAACTCACTCTCCAAAATCCCACTGTCGCTCCTTCCCTTCTGAGCCCTCTACTGCGCCCGCCGAACACTTTACATACACATATGAGGTATTTCCTTACTCAAGAGAAATTGGGTTACAAATTTTAGGGTGATTTCTCTCCTTTTACCCCTTGTAAAAATTCAAAAATTGGGTCTACAAGAAAATGCGAGTGTAAAAAATGAAGATTTAGAATTTTCTCCTTCACTTTGCTGCTATTCCTGTGAAACACCTAAAGGGTTAAAACACTTACTGAATGTCATTTTGAATACTTTGGGGGGTGCAGTTTTTATAATGGGGTCAATTATGGGGTATTTCTAATATGAAGACCCTTAAAATCCACTTCCAACCTGAACTGGGCCCTGAAAAATTACGATTTTGAAAATCTTGAGAAAAATTGGAAAATTGCTGCGGAACTTTGAAGCCCTCTGGTGTCTTCCAAAAGTAAAAACTTGTCAATTTTTTATGCAAACACAAAGTAGACATATTGTATATGTGAATCAATATGTAATTTATTTGGAATATCCATTTTCCTTTCAAGCAGAGACTTTCAAAGTTAGAAAAATGCTAAATTTTCAAAATTTTCATGAAATTTTTAGATTTTTTACCAAGAAAGGATACAAATATCAGTGAAATTTTACCAATAACATAAAGTAGAATATGTCACGAAAAAACAATCTCGGAATCAGAATGATAAGTAAAAGCATTCCAAAGTTATTAATGTTTAAAGTGACAGTGGTCAGATTTTCAAAAAATGCCTAGGTCATGAAGGTGAAAATGGGCTGGGTCATGAAGGGGTTAAACAAAAACCCTGACCCTGGCAAATGGGGTTGAGTAAGGGTTAAATCACCTATCATATCTTTGTTGTTGACATATAAGTAACGTGTGTGCCAAGTTTCATGTTTATATCTTTTGCCGTTAAAACGTGATACTGGAACATACACACACATACATACACACACACATTGGGGGAGATTTATCAAAACCTGTCCACAGGAAAAGTTGTTCAGTTGCCCATAGCAACCAATCAGCTTGCTTCTTTCCGTTTTTAATAAGGCCTCTGTAAAATGAAAGAAGTAATCTGATTGGTTGCCATGGGCAACTGCACCACTCTTGCTCTGCACAAGTTTTGATAAATCTCCCTCATTGAGTTTTATATATATAATAGATGAATACCCAGCATTGCCTGGTTTTTCCTTCCTAATCCTTGTTGGGGAGGAAAATAAACAAAGGAGGAAGCTTTTGACTTCATATCCCGTCCTCATATATTGTTGTCATATCCCAACCCCATATCCCGTCCTCATATCCCAATCTCCTATCCGTCATCATATCTCAGCCTCCTATCCCGTCGTCCTATCCCGTCCTCCTATTCCGACCTCTTATCCCGACCTCCTATTCCGTCCTCCTATCCCGTCCTCATATCCCGTCCCCATATCCCATCCTTCTATCTCGACCTCCTATCCCGACCTCCTATCTTGACCTCCAATCCAATCCTCATATCCCTTCCTCATATCCCGACCTCATATCCTGTCCTCATATCCATCCTCTTATCACGACCTAATATCCTGTCCTCATATCGCGACCTCACATCCCGTCCTCACATCTTGTCCTCATATCCCTACCTCATATCCCGACCTTATATCCCATCCTCTTATCCCGACCTCCTATCCTGTCCTCATATCCCATTCTCATATCCTGACCTTGTATGCCATCCTCATATGCTGTCCTCCTATTCAGACCTAATATCCCATCCTCCTATCCCATCCTCACATCCCATCCTCATATCCTGACCTCATATTCTGTCCTCATATCCCATCCTCATATCACAACCTCATATCCCGTCGTTATGTCCCATCCTCATATCCTGTCCTCATATGCTATCCTCATATCCCATCCTCATATGCTGACCTCATATCCCGTCCTTATGTCCCAACCTCATATCCCGTCCTCATATCCTGACTTCATATCCTGTCCTCATATCCCGACCTTATATGCTATCCTCATATCCCATCCTCAAATCCTGTCCTCATATCTCGACCTCCTATCCCGTCCTCATATTCCATTCTCATATTCTGTCCTCATATCTCAACCTCATATCCCATCCTTATATCCTGTCCTCATATTCCCACCTCCTATCTTGACCTCATATCCCATCCTCATATCCCGACCTTATATCCCATCCTCATATCCTATCCCCACATCCCGTCTTTATATCCCGACCTCATATACCATCCTTATAGCCCATCCTCATATCCTGTCCTCATATCCCGACCTCATATCCCTTCCTTATGTCCCATCCTCCTATCCTATCCTCAGATGGGACTGATTTGTGATGAAGATATTGTAAGCTCAAAATAGAAGGGGACGTGGCTTTGTGGGACTGGGCGTGATTTGCAAGCCAGACCGATGCACAATAAGGGTAGATAATATAAGGAGTGGGGCTTAAAATGTGGGCTTGTCTATGTGAGATGGGGTGTGGCTTGCAAGCCAGATTGACACATTCACCAGGAGATGCAGAACGGAGCTTGTGGAGTAAGGTACTGGAAGTCCCATATACTTGCATGGGACTTGAAACAAAAACCCATCTTTTATATAAGGGTGTATGTAAGGGTTAATTTAACTATCATATCTTTTTATTTGACATACAAGTAATATGTGTACCAGGTATTATTGAAATATCTTCAGCTGTACGGAAGTTATGTGGGAACATACATTTCCCAATGATTTGCATGGGACTTTAATGCAGCCCATTTTCACCTCTAGGACGAAGCCCTTTTTTGCAAATCTGACCACTGTCACTTTAAACATTAATAAATCTGGAATGCTTTTACTTATCATTCTGATTCTGAGATTGTTTTTTCGTGACATATTCTACTTTAGCATAGTGGTAAATTTTTGTGGTAACTTGCAACCTTTCTTGGTGAAAAATCCCCAAATTTGATGAAAAAAATTTAAATTTCGCATTTTTCTAACTTTGAAGCTCTCTGCTTGTAAGGAAAATCTGTGAGGGGTGTAGTTTCCAAAATGGGGTCACATGTGGGTGTGTTTTGTCAGAACCGCTGTAACAATCAGCCACACCTGTGCAAATCACCTCAAATGTACATGGCGCACTCTCCCTTCTGGGCCTTGTTGTGTGCCCCAGAGCACTTTGCGCCCACATAAGGGGTATCTCCGTACTCGGGAGAAATTGCGTTACAAATTTTGGGGGGTGTTTTTCCCTTTTACCTCTTGCGAAAATGAAAAGTATAGGGCAACACCAGCATGTTAGTGTAAAAATGTTTATTTTTTTACACTAACATGCTGGTGTAGACCCCAACTGTTCCTTTTCATAAGGGTAAAAAGGAGAAAAAGCCCCCCAAAATTTGTTAGGCAGTTTCTTCCGAGTACAGTGATACCCCATATGTGACCCTATACTGTTGCCTTGAAATACAACAGGGCTTCAAAATAAGAGTGCCATGCGCATTTGAGGCCTGAATTAGGGACATAGGGGTATTTTATGCCAGTGATTCCCAAACAGGGTGCCTCCAGCTGTTGTAAAACTCCCAGCATGCTTGGACAGTCAATTGCTGGCCAGAAATGCTGGAAGTTTTCGTTTTGCAACAGCTGGAGGCTCCATCTTAGAAACACTGCCGTACAATAAGTTTTTCATTTTTATTGGGGAAGGGGGGTGGTAGGGGGAGTAGTGTATGTGTGTATATGTAGTGTTTTACTCTTTATTTTATGTTGGTGTAGTGTAGTGTTTTTAGGTTGCATTCACACTGGAGGCAGATTACACTGAGTCTCCCGCTAGGAGTTTGAGCTGCGGCGGAAAATTTGCTGCAGCTCAAACTTGAAGCGGGGAACTCACTGTAATCTGCCTCCAGTGTGAATGTGGCCTGTACATTCACATGGGAGGGGGGTCAAAACTACAACTCCCAGCATACACTGACAGACCATGCATGCTGGGAGTTGTAGTTTTGCAACAGCTGGGGGCACACTGGTTGAAAAACCTTGAATTAGGTTCTATGACCTAACTCAGTATTTTCCAACCAGTGTGCCTCCAGCTGTTGCAAAACTACAACTCCCAGCATGTACTGATTGCGGAAGGGCATGCTGGGAGATGTAGTTATGCAACGGCAGGTGGCACGCAAGTACAACTCCCAGCATGCCAAGACAGCCTTATGCTGTTCCTGAATGCTGGGAGTTGTAGTTTTGCAAGATTTAGAGGGGTTCAGGTTGTAAATCACTGTCCAGTGGTCTCTAAACTGTGGCCCTCCAGATGTTGCAAAACTACAACTCGCAGCATGCACAGACAGCAAACTGCTTTCTGGGCATGCTGAGAGTTGTAGTTTTGCAACATCTGGAGGTCTACAGTTTGAGACCACTGCATAGTGATCTACAACCTGAACCCCTCTGTAAACTGTGGTCCTCCGGATGTTGCTAGGCAACAACTCACCTGGCAGGACCCGGATGAATTGTTGCCGCCGCCGCACATGGGGGATCCCCGCATGGAGGATCGCGCTCCGGGTTCCGGGATCCAGGTAAGGGTCCCTGGACAGTTCCCCCATTTTGCCCGGACACCGATAGGTGGGCAAAGCGGGGAAACCAAACTTTAACCCCCCCTCCCCCGGTCTGCTATTGGTCGGTTGCTCGGCCGACCAATAGCAGGGATAGGAGGGGTGGCACCCCTGCCACCAAACTCCTATCCCTTCAGGGGGATCAAGAGTGTCTCGGACACCCCCGATCCCTCTTATTTTCCGGGTCACCGGGTCACCAGTGACCCGTATGACCCGGAATCGCGCAGATCGCAGGTCTGAATTGACCTGCTATTTGTGCCCATCGCGGTCATGGGGGGGTCTCAGTACCCCCCTCGGCGATGTGCTGGGATGCCTGTTAGATAACAGCAGTCATCCCGGCCCGATCACCGCTACCGGTGACGTGGCGCTCCCGGAACCCCGCGGCGTACATGTACGTCGCCGCGCGCCAAGTGACACTTCGTGGCGCCGTACATGTACGTCACTCGTTGTGAAGGGGTTAAACAAAAACCCTGACCCTCACAAATGGGGGTAGTTAAGGGTATTATCGAAATATCTCCAGCCATTTCAAAAGTTATGCAGTATTTTCCATAGACTTGTATGGGACTTTAAACAAAAACCCTAACCCTGGCAAATGGGGTTGAGTAAGGGTTAAATCACCTATCCTATCTTTGTTGTTGACATATAAGTAACATGTGTGCCAAGTTTCATGTTAATATCTTTTGCCGTTTGGACGTGATGCTGGAACATACACACATACATACACACACACACACACACACACATTGGGGGAGATTTATCAAAACCTGTCCACAGGAAAAGTTGCCCAGTTGCCCATAGCAACCAATCAGCTTGCTTCTTTCCTTTTTTTAAAAGGCCTCTGTAAAATGAAAGAAGCAATCTGATTGGTTGCCAAGGGCAACTGCACCACTCTTGCTCTGCACAAGTTTTGTTAAATCTCCCCCATTGAGTTTTATATATATACTAGCTGAATACCCGGCATTGCCCGGTTTTTCCTTTCTAATCCTTGTTGGGGAGGAAAATAAACAAAGGAGGAAGCTTTTGATTTCATATCCCCTCCTCATATATTGTTGTCATATCCCAACCCCATATCCCATCCTCATATCCCAACCTCCTATCCCGACCTCCTATCTCGTCATCATATCTTGACCTCCTATCTTGACCTCTTATCTTGACCTCCTATTCCGTCCTCCTATCCCAACCTCCTATCCAGTCCCCTATCCCTTCCTCCTATCACGTTCTCATATCCCATCCTCATATCCCGTCCTCATATCCCGTCCTCCTATATCGACCTCCTATCCCGACCTCTTATCCTGGTCCTCCTATCCCGTCCTCCTATCCCGACCTTCTATCCCATCCTCCTTTCCAGTCCTCATATCCCGACCTCCTATCCCAACCAGTAATATGTGTACCAGGTATTGAAATATCTCTTGAAGTTATGTGGGAACATACATTTCCCATTGACTTGTATGGGACTTTAAACATAAACCCCGCCCCTGGCAAATGGGGGTGAGTAAGGGTTAAATCACCTATCCTATGTTTGTTGTTGACATATAAGTAACATGTGGCCAAGTTTCATGTTAATATCTTTAGCCGTTTGGACGTGATGCCGGAACGTACACACATACACACATATATATAGATAGATATATATATTAAAGCATGCAGAATAGAACTACTATGTAGAAGAAAATGGCAAAAAAATTCAAAAATTACCCTTTTCCATAGCAATAGAGACAAGTATCTATCTATATATATATTATATGTGTGTGTGTTTTTTACATTTCTTCCCTCGCTTATAGAACTGTGAGACAAGGTTGGTGACATCACACATGTGACCTCACAAGGGATTAGCTATATCTTTGCCTTTCTTATAATCAGGCAACAAAGAAGACAAGACATTTCAAGGATCAGAGGGAGGATGGCCAGGAGCAGCCGAATACAACCAACAAACCAAGAAGATTGGTTCCTAGCATGCCTTCAAAATGCCTAGGACAGGATAAAGAAAACATTCAGCAAAGAGAAGTTGAAAGGGGTAATCCAGGATGAGAAAATCAGAGCTGATTTCTTCTGAAAACTGCACCACCTCTGTCCTAATGTTGTGTGTGATATCGCTGCTCAATTCTTCAAAAGGGAATGGAGAAAACTTGTAATATTACATACAACATGAGGACAGGTATGGTGCTGTTTTTGGAAACAAATAGCTCTGTTTTCTATTCCCTTTTAACAAACTCCTAGGATGCAGCAACATTCATCTGATGGACGGCACAGGTAGGACACTACATGTTTTTCTATACATTTCTCACTATTAACACCAGATTCATGTAACTAACACAATCATTTCAATGGCCTCAGTGCTGAACTTCTAGACACATGGGATATTTATCAAAACCTATGTACAGGAAGAGTATCATCTTTCATCCTTTAGAGATTTTTGGGGAGATTTATCAAAATCCGTGCAAAGGAAAAGTTGACCAGTTGCCAATAGCAACCAATCAGATTAATTTTCATTTTCAGATTCAAATACATTTTGCAGAGGCCTTGTTAAAAATAAAATAAGCAAGCTGATTGGTTGCTATGGGCAACTGGGCAACATTTCCTCTGCACAGGTTTTGATAAATTGTGAGCTCCTGGAGGGAACTTTTTTTGTGCGAACTTGGCGAGTAGTACTGGTTGCCTAGTTTTGGTCACCCCAATGTGAAATCAGTCAAATGCATTCTACACCTCCCCCCTTTTTCTTTATACTCTTTCCCTACAATATCTTTCACCCCCCTGCTATTTGGGGAAATTGGAGAAGGGAGTGCTTACACACATTGTGTTAAATTTTTTGCGCAAAGTTTTGCGCAAGCTGTTTTTTTGCGTCTTTTTTTGCGCACATTTCCTCCAGATGTGTAAGTTTTGGTGTACCTTGGAGTGACATATTTAGTACACACAAATTTATTAACTGCGTACATTTCATTTACCGACAGAAATCTTGCGGGATGACCATATTTTTAAAGCCATCTTGGACTGCACTTAGCAAGATGCTCTAAATCATGCATTTAATTTTCCATTTGGATTGCGGAGATTACTATGCTTTTGTCGCCAGTCAGATTATCTCTGTGATACTTAAAATCTTTTTCATGTACCTTTTAAAAAAAATGAAATGATTATAGACCACTTATGATCACCCCTTCACCCGCAGTCTAACCTGATTCAACTGGAAAATACATCAGGTTATAGTGCAGGTGAAATAGTTCCGGCACAGTTCAGACTTCAAACTGTGTAAAATTCAAACTCCCCAGCTGCTCTTGATGAGTGCAGGAGATTGCACCTGTGTAGTGTAACCATGGTGACCACAGCTAAGAATATACCACTGTATGTGCAGGGAGAGACAAGAAGATATCGCTGTTAGGTCTATGTATATGTGTTAGTATGTGTATGTAGCAGAGGCAGGTGTGTGAGTGTGTGTATGTAGCAGAGCTGAGTGTGTAAGTGTGTGTATGTAGCAGAGCTGAGTGTGTGACTGAGTGTATGTAGCAGAGTTGAGTGTGTGAATGTGTATATGTAGCAGAGCTGAGTGTGTATATATAGCAGAGTTGAGTGTGTGAATGTGTGTATGTAGCAGAGTTGAGTGTGTGTGTGTATGTAGCAGAGTTTAGTGTGTGAATGTATGTAGCAGAGTTTAGTGCGTGAGTGTGTGTATGTAGCAGAGTTGAGTGTTTGAGTGTGTGTATGTAGCAGAGTTGAGTGTGTGTAATAGAGCTGAGTTTGTAAGTGTGTGTATGTAGCAGTGTTGAGTGAGTGTATGTAGCAGAGTCGAGTGTGTGTATGTAGCAGAAATGAGTGTGTGAGTATGTGCATGTAGCAGAGCTGAGTGTGTAAGTGTGTGTATGTAGCAAAGCTGAGTATGTAAGAGTGTGAATGTAGCAGACCTGAGTGTGTGAATGTGTGTATGTAGCAGAGCTGAGTGTGTATATGTAGCAGAGTTGAGTGTGTTAATGTGTGTATGTAGCAGAGTTAAGTGTGAATGTGTGTATGTAGCAAAGCTGAGTATGTATATGCAGCATAGTTGAGTGTGAGTGTGTGTATGTAGCAGAGTTGAATGTGTGAGTGTGTGTATGTAGCAGAGTGGAGTGTGTGTGTGTATGTAGCAGAGCTGAGTGTGTATATGGAGCAGAGTTGAGTGTGAGTGTGTATGTAGAAGAGTTGAATGTGTAAATGTGTGTATGTAGCAGAGCTGAGTGTGTTTATGTAGCAAAGTTGAGTGTGTTTATGTAGCAGATTTGAGTGTGTGAATTTGTGTATGTAGCAAAGTTGAGTGTGTGAGTGTGTATGTAGCAGAACTGACTGTATAAGAGTGTGTGTAGCAGAGCTAAGTGTGTGAGTGTGTGTATGTAGCAGAGCTATGTGTGTAAGTGTGTGTATGTAGCAAAGTTGAGTGTGTGAGTGTGTATATGTAGCAGAGCTGAGTGTGTGTGTGCATGTAGCAGAGCTGAGTGTGTGAATGTATGTATGTAGCAGAGCTGAGTATGTGAATGTGTGTATGTAGCAGTGCTGAGTGTTTGGTTGTGTGTATGTAGCAGAGTTGAGTGTGTGAGTGTATGTAGCAGTGTGGAGTGTGTGAGTGTGTATGTAGCAGAGCTGAGTGTGTATATGGAGCAGAGTTGAGTGTGAGTGTGTGTATGTAGAAGAGTTGAATGTGTAAATGTGTGTATGTAGCAGAGCTGAGTGTGTTTATGTAGTAAAGTTGAGTGTGTGTATGTAGCAGATTTGAGTGTGTGAATGTGTGTATGTAGCAGAGTTGAGTGTGTAAGTGTGTGTATGTAGCAAAGTTGAGTGTGTGAGTGTGTATGTAGCAGAACTGAGTGTATAAGTGCGTGTGTAGCAGAGCTAAGTGTGTGAGTGTGTGTATGTAGCAGAGCTAAGTGTGTAAGTGTGTGTATGTAGCAAAGTTGAGTGTGTGATTGTGTGTATGTAGCAGAGCTGAGTGTGTGAGTGTGTATATGTAGCAGAGCTGAGTGTGTGTGTGCATGTAGCAGAGCTGAGTGTGTGAATGTATGTATGTAGCATAGCTGAGTATGTGAATGTGTGCATGTAGCAGTGCTGAGTGTTTGGTTGTGTGTATGTAGCAGAGTTGAGTGTGTGAGTGTGTATATTAGGCAGAGCTGAGTGTGTGATCAGGTGTATTTAGCAGACCTGAGTGTGTGATCAGGTGTATGTAACAATGTTGAGTGTGTGTGTGGTCATGCTTACACATAATCACATTCAGCTCTGCTACATACCCATGTTGCACACTAATTTCTGCTAACAGGGTGCTTCCAGCTTTTGCAGAACTTCAACTCCCAGCATGCCAAGTATTGCAAAACTTGGAGGCATTCTGGTTGGTAAACACTGATTTAGTGTTAAGGGGACAGATTGTTCAGCAAAATTACATATTTTTTAAACCCAGACATTCTGGGCGAGATTCTCAAAAACTACTGTTATTATTCACACCTTTTTTTTCTCCTCACATTTTCAAAGGTCTCTTTTGTTGCTTTGAAAATATGTGAAAATTCATTTTTGTGCCACTTTTCTTTATTTTTTTTGCACCAAAATATTTTTTTGTTGCAACCATGAGATTTTTTTATGCCAAAATTGCCGAGTTTGGTGCCAAAATCGGCAATTTTTGTGCCAACTTTTACATCCAAGAAAATTCTGGTGGAAACATCTCACGAAATATTCCATGGTTACTAGTGCCCAGACAAGCAATAACTGTATAAATAAAACCTTTCTGAGCTTAAATGTGAGTGCAGGTGCAGTGACCAAGAAAAAAATATATAAAAGTGTATATATATATATATATATATATATATATATATATATATATATATATAAATTTTTAATAATTACTTACATGACACCTTTCCCCCCCCCCCCAAAAAAAAAAGAAAAAAGTCAACGAAACAATAAAACTACAACCTTTCTTTGATTTCTACACTATCAAAAAGCTGGTGTGAAAGTTTTGATGTAAACTGGACTCTCACCCCTTTGAAAATATCATATTAAGCAGACAATATACGTGGACACACCCACTTTTGCAAAACTGACATGAACAGCGTAAACCGCGGCACAAAGCTCTTTGAAAATGTGGTCGATACTTTTTGCGCCAAAATAGTTTTTTCTATGCAAAATTCTTTGATAATCTTCCCCTCTGTGTACTTGATAAAGAATTACTATTCTGCAAAGTTTTGTTGGCGCACACTGCTGCTCCAGCACTTCTAGCTATGAGCAGTGAGCAGTGTACCGTGTGAGGTAGAGAAGGATGCACAGTAGAGCAAGGGGGGCCTTTCTTTATTTGCACAAAATTTATCAAAGTACATGCACAACTTTAGTAAATCTTGAGCAAGAGTGTAAATTAGACAAGCAGTGTAAAGGGTAGAACTGTGTTTACAATAGACACCTAATGATATATGTCCCCCATTGTCTTGGCTCAACAGGTGTCGTGTCAACTGTGTCCCTCTATATATACCAGGTGAGTTCTACTACATAAATGGCATAAGTGACTGTTTGGATAAGCGCTGCCCATTTTATAATTCTTTTCTTATGTAATGAACAGAGTCATGCCCTTCTGGGTCTATTTACTGGGGGGGGGGGGTATTCATCAAGAGTGGTGTAGGTGAATGTCTTTTTATCTCATTAAATCACGTGGTTTCCCTGTTTGTGTGGCCATAACTTTTTAATTTTCATCCAACCTCATTGTGCAAGGGCTTATTTTTTGCAGGACAAGCCATACTTTTTATTAGTATTATTGTTGGGACACATGTTACCTTTTGATCCTTTTTATTCCAGTTTTTTAAACAAAATTAGCAAATTTTGCATTTTTATGTAGGGTTTTTTGTTACCAATGTTTACTGTGCGGGACAAATAACATCATTTTAAAGTAAAAGTCATTATGAATGTGGCAATACCTATTATGTATAGTTTTTTATTATTATTATTTAGTAATACAGGGCTTTATTAGAAAAGGGGTATTTATATAATTTTTTACACTGTTTATTGAAAAACATTTTATTTTCACACTTTTCACCTGTTATACTATACTGCAGTACAAATTTACTGCAGTATGGTATAACTGTTATGACAGTTCCCTGTATGGTCCAGGCTAGCACTGGACCTTACAGGCTCCCATACTGAGAAGACAGAAAGCTATCCACTAGCTTTCTGTTGCCATGATAACCAGCCAGACATTCTTGCGGGAGTGTAGACACATTTTTTCCTAGAATGGATGGAACTTACCATTACCTGCGCAGCCACCGCTTTAATCTTTGTGGGGCTAGTGGACATTTCCAGGAATGGGAGCGTACTTGTACACCCTGCGTCTCCAACTGGTTAAACCAGTGCCTCTTGAGGAATAACATACTGGAAAATTTGACTTCACTTTTTAAGCTTATGTTGTTAAATTATTTAGCAATATGTTAAATTATACAAATACCCACATAAGTATTGAGTTCAAAATATGTAATTTTCCCTTATGCTACTATCCTTTTATATTCAATAATTTTTGGGCCAAGTAGTCCGATGACTTAGCCATCTTTATCATTTTTGACTTGGCAATATTGATAATTTTTAGGTTCAGGTCATCGGTTTACACGAAAAAAGTATGAGTGTAGGATGGTTTGGGAAAAAGGCTATTTTTAACTCCGTATGCATAAGCCCTCACGTCCCGTCACTTAAGGGCGGAGGGCGTATCCATACGCCCTCGGCATTTCCGATCACTGCCGCTCGCCTGGCGGTGATCGGACCATGATGACTGCTGATATCTATCAGCAGGCATCCCGTGGCAATGCCTAGGGGGTCCTTAGACCCCCCCCATATTGGCAATCGCAGCAAATCGCAAGTCAATTCAGACCCGATCTCCTAAAGGATAGGAGCGAGGTGGCAGTGTTGCCACCCCCTCCTATCCTCTGCCATTGGTCGGTCAGGCTGACCACCAATGGCAGGAGGGGGGCGGGGGGTTAGAGTTAATTTCCCCCGCTCTGGCCACCGATCGGAAGTCGGTACAGAGCGGGGGAACACGGGCGGAGAGGGGGGAGCATGACCCGACTTACCCGGACCTTCGGAGGCGGTATCCTGTAGCAGTGGCGCAAGCAGGAAGAGCGGCGGCCGGAAAGTGCGGCGGAGAAGGCTGCAGTGAAGATCGCGATAAGTGATCTTCACTGTGGCCTTCTATTAGCTGCAAAACTACAACTCCCAGCATGCCCACACAGCCAAAGGCTGTCTGGGCATGCTGGGAGTTGTAGTTTTGCAACATCTGGAGGGTCACAGTTGGGAGACCACTGTGTAGTGGTCTCTAAACTGTGGTCCTCCAGATGTTGCAAAACTACAACTTTCAGCATGCACTGACTGTCTGGGCATGCTGGGAGTTGTAGTTTTGCAACATCTGAAGTGGCACAGTTTGGAGACCACTATATGGTGGTCTCCAAACTGTAGCCCTCCAGATGTTGCAAAACTACAACTCCCAGCATGCCCAGACAGTCAGGGATGCTGGGCGTGTAGTTCTGCAATATCTAGCCCTTCAGATGTTGCAGAACTACAACTCCCAACATGCCTGGACAGTCTGGGCATGCTTGGAGTTGTAGTTTTGCAACATCTGGAGGGCTACAGTTTGGAGGCCACTACTTAGCGGTCTCCAAACTGTTCTTCCCCAGTTGTTGCATAACTACAACTCCTAGCATGCCCAGATTGTCCAGGCATGCTGGGAGTTGTAGTTCTGCAACATCTGAAGGGCCAGATATTGCAGAACTACATGCCCAGCATCCCTGACTGTCTGGCCACGCTGGGAATTGTAGTTTTGCAACAGCTGTAGGCACACTGGTTGGGAAACACTGAGCTAGAGTCTGTTTCCTAACTCAGTGATTCCCCACCAGTGTGCCTACAGCTGTTGTAAAACTACAACTCCCAGCATGTACGGTCTGTCAGTGCATTCTGGGAGTTGTCATTTTGCCACCGCTGAAGGTTTGGAGCGCCCCCCCCCCCCCATGTGAATGTACAGGATACATTCACACAGGCGGATCTACAGTGGGTTTCCTTCAAGGAAACTTATTGTGAACCCCTGCCTGTGTGAATGTACCCTAAAAACACTACACTAACAAATAATAAAAAATAAAACACTACATATACACCCCCTTACACGTCGCCCCCCCCCCCCCCAATAAAAATGAAAAACGTCTCATACGGCAGTGTTTCCTAAATGGCGCCTCCAGCTGTTGCAAAACCACAACTCCCAGTGTTGCCGGACAGCCATAGACTGTCCTGACAGGCTGTGAGTCTTGCAACAGCTGGAGGCACCCTGTTTGGGAAACACTGCTGTAGGATTTTGGTGGAGACAAGCCCCGTCCTTGTAACCGGGTCCGCCCCTATTGAAAATTCCTTATTCAGGCCACAAATGCGCACTTCAGAGCCCTGTCGTATTTCAAGGCAACAGTTTAGGGCCACATATGGGGTATCTCTGTGCTCGGGAGAAATTGTGTTACAAATTTTGGGGGGATTTTTCTCCCATTACCCTTTGTAGAAATGGTACATTTGGGAAAAAAACTGCACTTTAGTGGAAATTTTTTTTTTTCATTTACACATCCGAATTTAACAAAAAAGTCGTCAAACACCTGTGGGGTGTTAAGGCTCACTGGACCCCTTGTTTTGTGCCTTGAGGGGTGTAGTTTCCAAAATAGTATGCCATGTGTTTTGTTTTTTTTGCTGTTCTGGCACCATAGGGGCTTCCTAAATGTGACATGCCCCCAAAAACCATTTCAGCAAAATTCACTCTCCAAAATCCCATTGTCGCTCCTTCCCTTCTGAGCCCTCTACTGCGCCCACCGAACACTTGACATACACATATGAGGCATTTCCATACTTGAGAGAAATTGGGTTACACATTTTGGGGGGCTTTTTCTCCTATTCCCCCTTGTAAAATTTCAAAAACTGGGTCTACAAGAACATGCGAGTGTAAAAAATGAAGATTTTGAATTTTCTCCTTCACTTTGCTGCTATTCCTGTGAAACATTTTGAATACTTTGAGGGGTGCAGTTTTTATAATGGGGTTATTTATGGGGTATTTCTAATATGAAGGCCCTTCAAATCCACTTCAAAACTGAACTGGCCCCTGAAAAATTGCTTCTGAACTTTTAAGCCCTCTGATGTTTTCCAAAAGTAAAAACATGTCAACTTTATGATGCAAACATAAAGTAGACATATTGTATTTGTAAATCAATATATAATTTATTTGGAATGTCTGTTTTCCTTACAAGCAGAGAGCTTCAAAGTTAGAAAAATGCTACATTTTAAATTTTTTCATCAAATTTTGGAATTTTTCACCAAGAAATGATGCAAGAATCGACAAAAAATTACCACTAACATAAAGTAAAATATGTCACGAAAAAACAATCTCAGAATCAGAATGAAAAGTAAAGGCATCCCAGAGTTATTAATGCTTAAAGTGACAGTGGTCAGAATTGCAAAAAATGCTCCCGTCCTTAGGGTTATAATGGGCTCCGTCCCCAAGGAGTTAAAGGGGTACTCCGGTGAAAAACTTTTTTCTGCTGAATACTACAGTGGAAATTCTGCTGACAACTGCTGAATACTACAGTGAAAATTCTGCTGACATCATGAGCACAGTGGTCTCTGCTGACATCTCTTTCCATTTTAGGAACTGTCCAGGGTAAAAGGAAATCCCCATAGCAAACATATGCTGTTCTGGACAGTTCATAATGGACAGAGATGTCAGCAGAGAGCACTGTGCTCGTGATGTCAGCAGACAGTTCTGTGTTTCAAAAAGAAAATCATTTTTGCTGTAGTATTCAGCAGCTAATAAGTACAGGAAGGATTAATATTTTTTTAATAGAAGTCATTTACAAATCTGTTTAACTTTCTGGCACCAGTTGATTTAAAAAAAAAAGTTTTTCACCGGAGTACCCCTTTAAAGATGGACAGGCAGGCTGACGGGGAGAAAGTAAGCCTGTATTTTGAACTTAAAAACTCAAATGGGTTTTTGTGTTCAAAATATGTAATTTTCCATTATGCTTCTACCCTTTCATAATCCATAATTTTTTGGGCCAGGTATTCTGATAATTTGATGAAATGAGAAGAGTATGAGTGTAGGATGGTTTGGGAAAATCTGTGTAGAAGGACAAATGGATGAAAGGATGGCAACATATGGATACTTTTTTCAAAGCAAAGGAGTGTAAAATTGGTAAAAAGTCCAATTTTGGAGATGGAGAGGAAGGCTGAAGGGGAGGAGGAGGCCTACATTTTGAATTTGAAAACCCTCATGTGTTTTTGGGTTCAAAATGTGTAATTTTCCCATATGCTGCTACCCTTATATAATCCATAATTTTTGGGAAAGGTAGACCAAAAACTTTGCGGCAAGAGCACAGTATTAGTGTAGGATGATTTCGGAAAAGGCTATTTTTAGAGATGGACAGGCAGGCTGAAGGGGAGGAGGTAGGCCTGTATTTTGAACTTAAAAACACAAATGGATTTTTGGGTTCAAAATGTGTATTTTTCCATTATGCTGCTATCCTTTTAAAATCCATAATTTTGGGGCTAGGTAGTCCGATAACTTGTTAAAGTGAGAACAGTATGAGTGTATGATGGTTTTGGAACATAGGTGTTGAAGCACAATTCGATGAAAGGATGGCCGCATATGGCAAGTTTACTGTTTGATTTTTTTCAATGCAGTGAAGTAGCTTATAATTATTAAAAAGGGTATTTTTGGAGATGGACAGGCAGGCTGTAGGGGAGGAGGTAGGCCTGTATTTTGAACTTAAAAACTCAAATGGGCTTTTGGGTTCAAAATGTATATTTTTCCCTCATACTGCTATCCTTTTATAATCCATAATTTTGGGGCCAGGTTGTCCGATAACTTGGCAAAGTGAAAACAGTAGGAGTGTATGATGGTTTGGGAACATAGGTGTAGAAGCACAAATCGATTAAAGGATAGCAGCATATGGCAACTTAACTGTTTGTTTTCCAAAGCAAACGAAGAGTGTATAATTATTAAAAAAGGTATTTTTGGAGATGGACAGGCAGGCTGAAGGGGAGGAAGTAGGCCTGTATTTTGAACTTAAAAACTCAAATGGGTTTTTGAGTTCAAAATGTGTATTTTTCACTAATGCTGCTATCCTTTTATAATCCATAATTTTTGGGCCTGGTAGTCTAATTTCTTGGCGACATAATAACAGTATGAGTGCATGGTTTGGGAAAATAGATGCAGAAGGACAAATGGATGAAAGGATGGCCGCATCTGGCAACTTTACTGTTTGCTTTTTTTCAATGCAAAGGAGGAGCGTATAATTATTAAAAGGGTATTTTTGGAGATGGACAGGCAGGCTGTAGGGGAGGAGGTAGGCCTGTATTTTGAACTTAAAAACTCAAATGGGTTTTTGGGTTCAAAATGTGTATTTTTCCCTTATGCTGCTATCCTTTTATAATCCATAATTTTTGGGCCAGGTAGTCTAATTACTTGGCGACATAATAACAGTATGAGTGCGTGGTTTGGGAAAATAGATGCAGAAGGACAAATGGATGAAAGGATGGCCGCATCTGGCAACTTTACTGTTTGCTTTTTTTCAATGCAAAGGAGGAGCGTATAATTATTAAAAGGCTATTTTTGGAGATGGACAGGCAGGCTTTAGGGGAGGAGGTAGGCCTGTATTTTGAACTTAAAAACTCAAATGGGTTTTTGGGTTCAAAATGTGTATTTTTCCCTTACGCTGCTATCCTTTTATAATCCATAATTTTGGGGCCACGTTGGCCGATAACTTGGCAAAGTGAAAACAGTATGAGTGTATGCTGGTTACCCCTGCTATCGGCGCTGCTGCCCCTTCTCTCCCCCTGGCTATCAGTGCCGCTGCCCCATTGCCGGCACCGATAGCCAGGGGGAGAGAAACGGCGCCGGCAATGGGGCAGCGATGTCGACAGACGGGGAAAGAAGGGGCAGCCGCACCCATTGCCGGCGCCGCTGCCCCGTTGCCTCCCCCATCCCCGGTTGTATAATTACCTGTTGCTGGGGTCGGGTCAGCGCTGCTTCAGGCCTCCGGTGTGCATTTCCTGCGTCGTTGCTATGCTTTGCATGGCGTGGCGCAATGATGAGAGACGTCACTCGTCATTGCGTCTCGCAACGCATAGCAATGATGCAGGGGACGCACAACAGAGGCCTGAAGCAGCTCGGACCCGACCCCGGCAACAGGTAATTATACAACTAGGAATGGGGGAGGCAACAGGGCAGCGGCGCCGGCAATGGGTGCCGCTGCCCCTTATGCCCCCCTGGCTATCGGTGCCGTTGCCCCATTACCGGCGCCGCTTCTCTCCCCCTGGCTATCGGCACTGGCAATGGGACAGCGGCACCGATAGCCAGGGGGAGAGAAGGGGCAGCGGCGCCGATAGCAGGGGGAGAGAAGCGGCGGTAGCAGGGCTCTAGACCCCAGGAAAGGCAGGGGGAGAGAAGCAGGCAGCGACGGCCTCTCTCCCCCTGCCTTTCCTGGGGGCTCTGTGGGTTGAGAAGCAGTGTATCGAGGTACACACATGCACACACACGCACCCTCATTTTATGAAGGATATTTAGGTAAAAACTTTTTTTACCCAAATATCCTTGGTAAAATGAGGGTGCGTGTTATAGGCCGGTGCGTTGTACACCCTGATAAATACGGTAATGTTCCCTTATGCTGCTACCCTTTTATAATCCATAATTTTTGGGCCAGGTAGTCTAATTACTTGGCGACATAATAACAGTATGAGTGCATGGTTTGGGAAAATAGATGCAGAAGGACAAAAGGATGAAAGGATGGCCGCATCTGGCAACTTTACTGTTTGCTTTTTTTCAATGCAAAGGAGGAGCGTATAATTATTAAAAAGGGTATTTTTGGAGATGGACAGGCAGGCTGTAGGGGAGGAGGTAGGCTTGTATTTTGAACTTAAAAACTCAAATGGGTTTTTGGGTTCAAAATATGTATTTTTCCCTTATGCTGCTATCCTTTTATAATCCATAATTTTTGGGCCAGGTAGTCTAATTACTTCCCTGTTGCCTCCCCCATCCCCGGTTGTATAATTACCTGTTGCTGGGGTCGGGTCAGCGCTGCTTCAGGCCTCCGGGGTGCATCCCCTGCGTCGTTGCTATGCGCTGCATGGCGCGGCGCAATGACGAGTGACATCACTCGTCATTGCGTCTCGCAACGCATAGCAATGATGTAGGGGACGCACACCGGAGACCTGAAGCAGCGCGGACCCGACCCCGGCAACAGGTAATTATACAACTAGGGATGGGGGAGGCAACGGGGCAGCGGCGACGGCAATGGGTGCCGCTGCCCCTTATCTCCCCCTGGCTATCGGTGCAGCTGCCCCATTGCCGACACCGCTTCTCTCCCCCTGGCTATCGGCGCTGGCAATGGGACAGCGGCACCGATAGCCAGGGGGAGAGAAGGGGCAGCGGCGCCGATAGCAGGGGGAGAGAAGCGGCGGTAGCAGGGCTCTAGACCCCAGGAAAGGCAGGGGGAGAGAATCAGGCAGCGACGGCCTCTCTCCCCCTGCCTTTCCTGGGGGCTCTGTGGGGTGAGAAGCAGTGTATCGGGGTATACACATGCACACACACGCACCCTCATTTTATGAAGGATATTTGGGTTAAAAAATTCTTTTACCCAAATATCCTTGGTAAAATGAGGGTGTGTGTTATAGGCGGATGCGTGGTACACCCCGATACGGTAATGTTCCCTTATGCTGCTACCCTTTTATAATCCATAATTTTTGTGCCAGGTAGTCTAATTACTTGGCGACATAATAACAGTATGAGTGCATGGTTTGGGAAAATAGATGCAGAAGGACAAAAGGATGAAAGGATGGCCGCATCTGGCAACTTTACTGTTTGCTTTTTTTCAATGCAAAGGAGGAGCGTATAATTATTAAAAAGGGTATTTTTGGAGATGGACAGGCAGGCTGTAGGGGAGGAGGTAGGCCTGTATTTTGAACTTAAAAACTCAAATGGGTTTTTGGGTTCAAAATGTGTATTTTTCACTAATGCTGCTATCCTTTTATAATCCCTAATTTTTGGGCAAGGTAGTCTAATTACTTGGCGACATAATAACAGTATGAGTGCATGGTTTGGGAAAATAGATGCAGAAGGACAAATGGATGAAAGGATGGCCGCATCTGGCACCTTTACTGTTTGCTTTTTTTCAATGCAAAGGAGGAGCGTATAATTATTAAAAAGGGTATTTTTGGAGATGGACAGGCAGGCTGTAGGGGAGGAGGTAGGCCTGTATTTTGAACTTAAAAACTCAAATGGGTTTTTGGGTTCAAAATGTGTATTTTTCACTAATGCTGCTATCCTTTTATAAACCATAATTTTTGGGCCAGGTAGTCTAATTACTTGGCGACATAATAACAGTATGAGTGCATGGTTTGGGAAAATAGATGCAGAAGGACAAATGGATGAAAGGATGTCCGCATCTGGCAACTTTACTGTTTGCTTTTTTTCAATGCAAAGGAGGAGCGTATAATTATTAAAAAGGGTATTTTTGGAGATGGACAGGCAGGCTGTAGGGGAGGAGGTAGGCCTGTATTTTGAACTTAAAAACTCAAATGGGTTTTTGGGTTCAAAATGTGTATTTTTCACTAATGCTGCTATCCTTTTATAATCCCTAATTTTTGGGCAAGGTAGTCTAATTACTTGGCGACATAATAACAGTATGAGTGCATGGTTTGGGAAAATAGATGCAGAAGGACAAATGGATGAAAGGATGGCCGCATCTGGCAACTTTACTGTTTGCTTTTTTTCAATGCAAAGGAGGAACGTATAATTATTAAAAAGGGTATTTTTGGAGATGGACAGGCAGGCTGTAGGGGAGGAGGTAGGCCTGTATTTTGAACTTAAAAACTCAAATGGGTTTTTGGGTTCAAAATGTCTATTTTTCCCTTATGCTGCTATCCTTTTATAATCCATAATTTTTGTTCCAGGTAGTCTAATTACTTGGCGACATAATAACAGTATGAGTGCATGGTTTGGGAAAATAGATGCAGAAGGACAAATGGATGAAAGGATGGCCGCATCTGGCACCTTTACTGTTTGCTTTTTTTCAATGCAAAGGAGGAGCGTATAATTATTAAAAAGGGTATTTTTGGAGATGGACAGGCAGGCTGTAGGGGAGAAGGTAGGCCTGTATTTTGAACTTAAAAACTCAAATGGGTTTTTGGGTTCAAAATGTGTATTTTTCACTAATGCTGCTATCCTTTTATAAACCATAATTTTTGGGCCAGGTAGTCTAATTACTTGGCGACATAATAACAGTATGAGTGCATGGTTTGGGAAAATAGATGCAGAAGGACAAATGGATGAAAGGATGTCCGCATCTGGCAACTTTACTGTTTGCTTTTTTTCAATGCAAAGGAGGAGCGTATAATTATTAAAAAGGGTATTTTTGGAGATGGACAGGCAGGCTGTAGGGGAGGAGGTAGGCCTGTATTTTGAACTTAAAAACTCAAATGGGTTTTTGGGTTCAAAATGTGTATTTTTCACTAATGCTGCTATCCTTTTATAATCCCTAATTTTTGGGCAAGGTAGTCTAATTACTTGGCGACATAATAACAGTATGAGTGCATGGTTTGGGAAAATAGATGCAGAAGGACAAATGGATGAAAGGATGGCCGCATCTGGCAACTTTACTGTTTGCTTTTTTTCAATGCAAAGGAGGAACGTATGATTATTAAAAAGGGTATTTTTGGAGATGGACAGGCAGGCTGTAGGGGAGGAGGTAGGCCTGTATTTTGAACTTAAAAACTCAAATGGGTTTTTGGGTTCAAAATGTCTATTTTTCCCTTATGCTGCTATCCTTTTATAATCCATAATTTTTGGGCCAGGTAGTCTAATTACTGGGCGACATAATAACAGTATGAGTGCGTGGTTTGGGAAAATAGATGCAGAAGGACAAATGGATGAAAGGATGGCCGCATCTGGCAACTTTACTGTTTGCTTTTTTTCAATGCAAAGGAGGAGCGTATAATTATTAAAAAGGGTATTTTTGGAGATGGACAGGCAGAATGTAGGGGAGGAGGTAGAAAGAAAGAAAGAAGGGGCAGCGGCACCCATTGCCGGCGCCGCTGCCCCGTTGCCTCCCCCATCCCCGGTTGTATAATTACCTGTTGCTGGGGTCGGGTCAGCGCTGCTTCAGGCCTCCGGTGTGCATCCCCTGGGTCGTTGCTATGCGCTGCATGGCGCGGTGCAATGACGAGTGACGTCACTCGTCATTGGGTCTCGCAACGCATAACAATGATGCAGGGGACGCACACCGGAGGCCTGAAGCAGTGCGGACCCGACCCCGGCAACAGGTAATTATACAACTAGGGATGGGATAGGCAACGGGGCAGCGGCGACGGCAATGGGTGCCGCTGCCCCTTATCTCCCCCTGGCTATCGGTGCCGCTGCCCCATTGCCGGCGCCGCTTCTCTCCCCCTGGCTATCGGCGCTGGCAATGGGACAGCGGCACCGATAGCTAGGGGGAGAGAAGGGGCAGCGGCGCCGATAGCAGGGGGAGAGAAGCGGCGGTAGCAGGGCTCTAGACCCCAGGAAAGGCAGGGGGAGAGAAGCAGGCAGCGACGGCCTCTCTCCCCCTGCCTTTCCTGGGGGCTCTGTGGGGTGAGAAGCAGTGTATCGGGGTATACACATGCACACACACGCACCCTCATTTTATGAAGGATATTTGGGTAAAAACTTTTTTTACCCAAATATCCTTGGTAAAATGAGGGTGCGTGTTATAGGCCGGTGCGTTGTACACCCCGATAAATACGGTAATGTTCCCTTATGCTGCTACCCTTTTATAATCCATAATTTTTGGGCCAGGTAGTCTAATTACTTGGCGACATAATAACAGTATGAGTGCATGGTTTGGGAAAATAGATGCAGAAGGACAAATGGATGAAAGGATAGCAGCATATGGCAACTTAACTGTTTGTTTTTCCAAAGCAAATGAAGAGTGCATAATTATTAAAAAAGGGTATTTTTGGAGATGGATAGGCAGGCTGATGGGGAGGAGGTAGGCCTGTATTTTGAACTTAAAAACTCAAATGGGTTTTTGGGTTCAAAATATGTATTTTTCCCTTATGCTGCTATCCTTTTATAATCCATAATTTTTGGGCCAGGTAGTCTAATTACTTGGCGACATAATAACAGTATGAGTGCATGGTTTGGGAAAATAGATGCAGAAGGACAAATGGATGAAAGGATGGCCTCATCTGGCAACTTTACTGTTTGCTTTTTTTCAATGCAAAGGAGGAGCGTATAATTATTAAAAGGCTATTTTTGGAGATGGACAGGCAGGCTGTAGGGGAGGAGGTAGGCCTGTATTTTGAACTTAAAAACTCAAATGGGTTTTTGGGTTCAAAATGTGTATTTTTCCCTTATGCTGCTATCCTTTTATAATCCATAATTTTGGGGCCAGTTTGTCCGATAACTTGGCAAAGTGAAAACAGTATGAGTGTATGTTGGTTTGGGAACATAGGTGTAAAAGCACAAATCGATGAAAGGATAGCAGCATATGGCAACTTAACTGTTTGTTTTTCCAAAGCAAATGAAGAGTGCATAATTATTAAAAAAAGGGTATTTTTGGAGATGGACAGGCAGGCTGTAGGGGAGGAGGTAGGCCTGTATTTTGAACTTAAAAACTCAAATGGGTTTTTGGGTTAAAAATGTCTATTTTTCACTAATGCTGCTATCCTTTTATAATCCATAATTTTTGGGCATGGTAGTCTAATTACTTGGCGACATAATAACAAAATGAGTGCATGGTTTGGGAAAATAGATGCAGAAGGACAAATGGATGAAAGGATGGCCGCATCTGGCAACTTTACTGTTTGCTTTTTTTCAATGCAAAGGAGGAGCGTATAATTATTAAAAAGGGTATTTTTGGAGATGGACAGGCAGGCTGTAGGGGAGGAGGTAGAAAGAAAGAAAGAAAGAAGGGGCAGCGGCACCCATTGCCGGCGCCGCTGCCCCGTTGCCTCCCCCATCCCCGGTTGTATAATTACCTGTTGCTGGGGTCGAGTCAGCGCTGCTTCAGGCCTCCGGTGTGCATCCCCTGCGTCGTTGCTATGCGCTGCATGGCGCGGTGCAATGACGAGTGACGTCACTCGTCATTGCGTCTCGCAACGCATAGCAATGATGCAGGGGACGCACAACGGAGGCCTGAAGCAGCGCGGACCCGACCCCGGCAACAGGCAATTATACAACTAGGGATGGGGGAGGCAACGGGGCAGCGGCGACGGCAATGGGTGCCACTGCCCCTTATCTCCCCCTGGCTATCGGTACCGCTGCCCCATTGCCAGCGCCGCTTCTCTCCCCCTGGCTATCGGTGCTGGCAATGGGACAGCGGCACCGATAGCCAGGGGGAGAGAAGGGGCAGCGGCGCCGATAGCAGGGGGAGAGAAGCGGCGGTAGCAGGGCTCTAGACCCCAGGAAAGGCAGGGGGAGAGAAGCAGGCAGCGACGGCCTCTATCCCCCTGCCTTTCCTGGGGGCTCTGTGGGGTGAGAAGCAGTGTATCGGGGTATACACATGCACACACACGCACCCTCATTTTATGAAGGATATTTGGGTAAAAACTTTTTTTACCCAAATATCCTTGGTAAAATGAGGGTGCGTGTTATAGGCCGGTGCGTTGTACACCCCGATAAATACGGTAATGTTCCCTTATGCTGCTACCCTTTTATAATCCATAATTTTTGGGCCAGGTAGTCTAATTACTTGGCGACATAATAACGGTATGAGTGCATGGTTTGGGAAAATAGATGCAGAAGGACAAATGGATGAAAGGATGTCCGCATCTGGCAACTTTACTGTTTGCTTTTTTTCAATGCAAAGGAGGAGCGTATAATTATTAAAAAGGGTAGTTTTGGAGATGGACAGGCAGGCTGTAGGGGAGGAGGTAGGCCTGTATTTTGAACTTAAAAACTCAAATGGGTTTTTGGGTTCAAAATGTGTATTTTTCACTAATGCTGCTATCCTTTTATAATCCATAATTTTTCGGCATGGTAGTCTAATTACTTGGCGACATAATAACAAAATGAGTGCATGGTTTGGGAATATACATGCAGAAGGACAAATGGATGAAAGGATGGCCGCATCTGGCAACTTTACTGTTTGCTTTTTTTCAATGCAAAGGAGGAGCGTATAATTATTAAAAAGAGTATTTTTGGAGATGGACAGGCAGGCTGTAGGGGAGGAGGTAGGCCTGTATTTTGAACTTAAAAACTCAAATGGGTTTTTGGGTTCAAAATGTGTATTTTTCCCTTATGCTGCTATCCTTTTATAATCCATAATTTTGGGGCCAAGTTGTCCGATAACTTGGCAAAGTGAAAACAGTATGAGTGTATGATGGTTTGAGAACATAGGTGTAGAGGCACAAATCGAGGAAAGGATAGCAGCATATGGCAACTTAACTGTTTGTTTTTCCAAAGCAAATGAAGAGTGCATAATTATTAAAAAAGGGTATTTTTGGAGATGGACAGGCAGGCTGATAGGGAGGAGGTAGGCCTGTATTTTGAACTTAAAAACTCAAATGGGTTTTTGGGTTCAAAATATGTATTTTTCCCTTATGCTGCTATCCTTTTATAATCGATAATTTTTGGGCCAGGTAGTCTAATTACTTGGCGACATAATAACAGTATGAGTGCATGGTTTGGGAAAATAGATGCAGAAGGACAAATGGATGAAAGGATGGCCGCATCTGGCACCTTTACTGTTTGCTTTTTTTCAATGCAAAGGAGGAGCGTATAATTATTAAAAAGGGTATTTTTGGAGATGGACAGGCAGGCTGTAGGGGAGGAAGTAGAAAGAAAGAAAGAAGGGGCAGCGGCACCCATTGCCGGCGCCGCTGCCCCGTTGCCTCCCCCATCCCCGTTTGTATAATTACCTGTTGCTGGGGTCGGGTCAGCACTGCTTCAGGCCTCCGGTGTGCATCCCCTGCGTCGTTGCTGTGCGCTGCATGGCGCGGTTCAATGACGAGTGACGTCACTCGTCATTGCGTCTCGCAACGCATAGCAATGATGCAGGGGACGCACACCGGAGGCCTGAAGCAGCGCAGACCCGACCCCGGCAACAGGTAATTATACAACTAGGGATGGGGGAGGCAACGGGGCAGCGGCGACGGCAATGGGTGCCGCTGCCCCTTATCTCCCCCTGGCTATCGGTGCCGCTGCCCCATTGCCGGCGCCGCTTCTCTCCCCCCGGCTATCGGCGCTGGCAATGGGACAGCGGCACCGATAGCCAGGGGGAGAGAAGGGGCAGCGGCGCCGATAGCAGGGGGAGAGAAGCGGCGGTAGCAGGGCTCTAGACCCCAGGAAAGGCAGGGGGAGAGAAGCAGGCAGCGACGGCCTCTCTCCCCCTGCCTTTCCTGGGGGCTCTGTGGGGTGAGAAGCAGTGTATCGGGGTACACACATGCACACACGCGCACCCTCATTTTATGAAGGATATTTAGGTAAAAACTTTTTTTACCCAAATATCCTTGGTAAAATGAGGGTGCGTGTTATAGGCCGGTGCGTTGTACACCCTGATAAATACGGTAATGTTCCCTTATGCTGCTACCCTTTTATAATCCATAATTTTTGGGCCAGGTAGTCTAATTACTTGGCGACATAATAACAGTATGAGTGCATGGTTTGGGAAAATAGATGCAGAAGGACAAAAGGATGAAAGGATGGCCGCATCTGGCAACTTTACTGTTTGCTTTTTTTCAATGCAAAGGAGGAGCGTATAATTATTAAAAAGGGTATTTTTGGAGATGGACAGGCAGGCTGTAGGGGAGGAGGTAGGCCTGTATTTTGAACTTAAAAACTCAAATGGGTTTTTGGGTTCAAAATGTGTATTTTTCACTAATGCTGCTATCCTTTTATAATCCATAATTTTTGTTCCAGGTAGTCTAATTACTTGGCGACATAATAACAGTATGAGTGCATGGTTTGGGAAAATAGATGCAGAAGGACAAATGGATGAAAGGATGGCCGCATCTGGCAACTTTACTGTTTGCTTTTTTTCAATGCAAAGGAGGAGCGTATAATTATTAAAAAGGGTATTTTTGGAGATGGACAGGCAGGCTGTAGGGGAGGAGGTAGGCCTGTATTTTGAACTTAAAAACTCAAATGGGTTTTTGGGTTCAAAATGTGTTTTTTTCACTAATGCTGCTATCCTTTTATAATCCATAATTTTTGGGCCAGGTAGTCTAATTACTTGGCGACATAATAACAGTATGAGTGCATGGTTTGGGAAAATAGATGCAGAAGGACAAATGGATGAAAGGATGGCCGCATCTGGCAACTTTACTGTTTGCTTTTTTTCAATGCAAAGGAGAGGCGTATAATTATTAAAAATCGTATTTTTGGAGATGGACAGGCAGGCTGTAGGGGAGGAGGTAGGCCTGTATTTTGAACTTAAAAACTCAAATGGGTTTTTGGGTTCAAAATTTGTTTTTTTCACTAATGCTGCTATCCTTTTATAATTCATAATGTTTGGGCCAGGTAGTCTAATTACTTGGCGACATAATAACAGTATGAGTGCATGGTTTGGGAAAATAGATGCAGAAGGACAAATGGATGGCAGGATGGCCGCATCTGGCAACTTTACTGTTTGCTTTTTTTCAATGCAAAGGAGGAGCGTATAATTATTAAAAAGGGTATTTTTGGAGATGGACAGGCAGGCTGTAGGGGAGGAGGTAGGCTTGTATTTTGAACTTAAAAACTCAAATGGGTTTTTGGGTTCAAAATGTGTATTTTTCCCTTATGCTGCTATCCTTTTATAATCCATAATTTTTGGGCCAGTTAGTTTCATTACTTGGCGACATAATAACAGTATGAGTGTGTGGTTTGGGAAAATAGGTGCAGAAGGACAAATGGATGAAATATGGCCGCATCTGGCAACTTTACTGTTTGCTTTTTTTCAATGCAAAGGAGGAGCGTATAATTATTAAAAGGCTATTTTTGGAGATGGACAGGCAGGCTGTAGGGGAGGAGGTAGGCCTATATTTTGAACTTAAAAACTCAAATGGGTTTTTGGGTTCAAAATGTGTATTTTTCCCTTATGCTGCTATCCTTTTATAATCCATAATTTTTGGGCCAGGTTGTCCGATAACTTGGCAAAGTGAAAACAGTATGAGTGTATGATGGTTTGGGAACATAGGTGTAGAAGCACAAATCGATGAAAGGATAGCAGCATATGGCAACTTAACTGTTTGTTTTTCCAAAGCAAATGAAGAGTGCATAATTATTAAAAATGGGTATTTTTGGAGATGGACAGGCAGGCTGTAGGGGAGGAGGTAGGCCTGTATTTTGAACTTAAAAACTCAAATGGGTTTTTGGGTTCAAAATATGTATTTTTCCCTAATGCTGCTATCCTTTTATAATCCATAATTTTTGGGCCAGGTAGTCTAATTACTTGGCGACATAATAACAGTATGAGTGCATGGTTTGGGAAAATAGATGCAGAAGGACAAATGGATGAAAGGATGGCCGCATCTGGCACCTTTACTGTTTGCTTTTTTTCAATGCAAAGGAGGAGCGTATAATTATTAAAAAGGGTATTTTTGGAGATGGACAGGCAGGCTGTAGGGGAGGAGGTAGGCTTGTATTTTGAACTTAAAAACTCAAATGGGTTTTTGGGTTCAAAATATGTATTTTTCCCTTATGCTGCTATCCTTTTATAATCCATAATTTTTGGGCCAGGTAGTCTAATTACTTCCCTGTTGCCTCCCCCATCCCCGGTTGTATAATTACCTGTTGCTGGGGTCGGGTCAGCGCTGCTTCAGGCCTCCGGGGTGCATCCCCTGCGTCGTTGCTATGCGCTGCATGGCGCGGCGCAATGACGAGATACATCACTCGTCATTGCGTCTCGCAACGCATAGCAATGATGTAGGGGACGCACACCGGAGACCTGAAGCAGCGCGGACCCGACCCCGGCAACAGGTAATTATACAACTAGGGATGGGGGAGGCAACGGGGCAGCGGCGACGGCAATGGGTGCCGCTGCCCCTTATCTCCCCCTGGCTATCGGTGCAGCTGCCCCATTGCCGACACCGATTCTCTCCCCCTGGCTATCGGCGCTGGCAATGGGACAGCGGCACCGATAGCCAGGGGGAGAGAAGGGGCAGCGGCGCCGATAGCAGGGGGAGAGAAGCGGCGGTAGCAGGGCTCTAGACCCCAGGAAAGGCAGGGGGAGAGAATCAGGCAGCGACGGCCTCTCTCCCCCTGCCTTTCCTGGGGGCTCTGTGGGGTGAGAAGCAGTGTATCGGGGTATACACATGCACACACACGCACCCTCATTTTATGAAGGATATTTGGGTTAAAAAATTCTTTTACCCAAATATCCTTGGTAAAATGAGGGTGTGTGTTATAGGCGGATGCGTGGTACACCCCGATACGGTAATGTTCCCTTATGCTGCTACCCTTTTATAATCCATAATTTTTGTGCCAGGTAGTCTAATTACTTGGCGACATAATAACAGTATGAGTGCATGGTTTGGGAAAATAGATGCAGAAGAACAAATGGATGAAAGGATGGCCGCATCTGGGAACTTTACTGTTTGCTTTTTTTCAATGCAAAGGAGGAGCATATAATTATTAAAAAGGGTATTTTTGGAGATGGACAGGCAGGCTGTAGGGGAGGAGGTAGGCCTGTATTTTGAACTTAAAAACTCAAATGGGTTTTTGGGTTAAAAATGTCTATTTTTCACTAATGCTGCTATCCTTTTATAATCCATAATTTTTGGGCATGGTAGTCTAATTACTTGGCGACATAATAACAAAATGAGTGCATGGTTTGGGAAAATAGATGCAGAAGGACAAATGGATGAAAGGATGGCCGCATCTGGCAACTTTACTGTTTGCTTTTTTTCAATGCAAAGGAGGAGCGTATAATTATTAAAAAGGGTATTTTTGGAGATGGACAGGCAGGCTGTAGGGGAGGAGGTAGAAAGAAAGAAAGAAGGGGCAGCGGCACCCATTGCCGGCGCCGCTGCCCCGTTGCCTCCCCCATCCCCGGTTGTATAATTACCTGTTGCTGGGGTCGAGTCAGCGCTGCTTCAGGCCTCCGGTGTGCATCCCCTGCGTCGTTGCTATGCGCTGCATGGCGCGGTGCAATGACGAGTGACGTCACTCGTCATTGCGTCTCGCAACGCATAGCAATGATGCAGGGGACGCACAACGGAGGCCTGAAGCAGCGCGGACCCGACCCCGGCAACAGGCAATTATACAACTAGGGATGGGGGAGGCAACGGGGCAGCGGCGACGGCAATGGGTGCCGCTGCCCCTTATCTCCCCCTGGCTATCGGTACCGCTGCCCCATTGCCAGCGCCGCTTCTCTCCCCCTGGCTATCGGTGCTGGCAATGGGACAGCGGCACCGATAGCCAGGGGGAGAGAAGGGGCAGCGGCGCCGATAGCAGGGGGAGAGAAGCGGCGGTAGCAGGGCTCTAGACCCCAGGAAAGGCAGGGGGAGAGAAGCAGGCAGCGACGGCCTCTATCCCCCTGCCTTTCCTGGGGGCTCTGTGGGGTGAGAAGCAGTGTATCGGGGTATACACATGCACACACACGCACCCTCATTTTATGAAGGATATTTGGGTAAAAACTTTTTTTACCCAAATATCCTTGGTAAAATGAGGGTGCGTGTTATAGGCCGGTGCGTTGTACACCCCGATAAATACGGTAATGTTCCCTTATGCTGCTACCCTTTTATAATCCATAATTTTTGGGCCAGGTAGTCTAATTACTTGGCGACATAATAACGGTATGAGTGCATGGTTTGGGAAAATAGATGCAGAAGGACAAATGGATGAAAGGATGTCCGCATCTGGCAACTTTACTGTTTGCTTTTTTTCAATGCAAAGGAGGAGCGTATAATTATTAAAAAGGGTATTTTTGGAGATGGACAGGCAGGCTGTAGGGGAGGAGGTAGGCCTGTATTTTGAACTTAAAAACTCAAATGGGTTTTTGGGTTCAAAATGTGTATTTTTCACTAATGCTGCTATCCTTTTATAATCCATAATTTTTCGGCATGGTAGTCTAATTACTTGGCGACATAATAACAAAATGAGTGCATGGTTTGGGAATATACATGCAGAAGGACAAATGGATGAAAGGATGGCCGCATCTGGCAACTTTACTGTTTGCTTTTTTTCAATGCAAAGGAGGAGCGTATAATTATTAAAAAGAGTATTTTTGGAGATGGACAGGCAGGCTGTAGGGGAGGAGGTAGGCCTGTATTTTGAACTTAAAAACTCAAATGGGTTTTTGGGTTCAAAATGTGTATTTTTCCCTTATGCTGCTATCCTTTTATAATCCATAATTTTGGGGCCAAGTTGTCCGATAACTTGGCAAAGTGAAAACAGTATGAGTGTATGATGGTTTGAGAACATAGGTGTAGAGGCACAAATCGAGGAAAGGATAGCAGCATATGGCAACTTAACTGTTTGTTTTTCCAAAGCAAATGAAGAGTGCATAATTATTAAAAAAGGGTATTTTTGGAGATGGACAGGCAGGCTGATAGGGAGGAGGTAGGCCTGTATTTTGAACTTAAAAACTCAAATGGGTTTTTGGGTTCAAAATATGTATTTTTCCCTTATGCTGCTATCCTTTTATAATCGATAATTTTTGGGCCAGGTAGTCTAATTACTTGGCGACATAATAACAGTATGAGTGCATGGTTTGGGAAAATAGATGCAGAAGGACAAATGGATGAAAGGATGGCCGCATCTGGCACCTTTACTGTTTGCTTTTTTTCAATGCAAAGGAGGAGCGTATAATTATTAAAAAGGGTATTTTTGGAGATGGACAGGCAGGCTGTAGGGGAGGAAGTAGAAAGAAAGAAAGAAGGGGCAGCGGCACCCATTGCCGGCGCCGCTGCCCCGTTGCCTCCCCCATCCCCGTTTGTATAATTACCTGTTGCTGGGGTCGGGTCAGCACTGCTTCAGGCCTCCGGTGTGCATCCCCTGCGTCGTTGCTATGCGCTGCATGGCGCGGTTCAATGACGAGTGACGTCACTCGTCATTGCGTCTCGCAACGCATAGCAATGATGCAGGGGATGCACACCGGAGGCCTGAAGCAGCGCAGACCCGACCCCGGCAACAGGTAATTATACAACTAGGGATGGGGGAGGCAACGGGGCAGCGGCGACGGCAATGGGTGCCGCTGCCCCTTATCTCCCCCTGGCTATCGGTGCCGCTGCCCCATTGCCGGCGCCGCTTCTCTCCCCCCGGCTATCGGCGCTGGCAATGGGACAGCGGCACCGATAGCCAGGGGGAGAGAAGGGGCAGCGGCGCCGATAGCAGGGGGAGAGAAGCGGCGGTAGCAGGGCTCTAGACCCCAGGAAAGGCAGGGGGAGAGAAGCAGGCAGCGACGGCCTCTCTCCCCCTGCCTTTCCTGGGGGCTCTGTGGGGTGAGAAGCAGTGTATCGGGGTACACACATGCACACACGCGCACCCTCATTTTATGAAGGATATTTAGGTAAAAACTTTTTTTACCCAAATATCCTTGGTAAAATGAGGGTGCGTGTTATAGGCCGGTGCGTTGTACACCCTGATAAATACGGTAATGTTCCCTTATGCTGCTACCCTTTTATAATCCATAATTTTTGGGCCAGGTAGTCTAATTACTTGGCGACATAATAACAGTATGAGTGCATGGTTTGGGAAAATAGATGCAGAAGGACAAAAGGATGAAAGGATGGCCGCATCTGGCAACTTTACTGTTTGCTTTTTTTCAATGCAAAGGAGGAGCGTATAATTATTAAAAAGGGTATTTTTGGAGATGGACAGGCAGGCTGTAGGGGAGGAGGTAGGCCTGTATTTTGAACTTAAAAACTCAAATGGGTTTTTGGGTTCAAAATGTGTATTTTTCACTAATGCTGCTATCCTTTTATAATCCATAATTTTTGTTCCAGGTAGTCTAATTACTTGGCGACATAATAACAGTATGAGTGCATGGTTTGGGAAAATAGATGCAGAAGGACAAATGGATGAAAGGATGGCCGCATCTGGCACCTTTACTGTTTGCTTTTTTTCAATGCAAAGGAGGAGCGTATAATTATTAAAAAGGGTATTTTTGGAGATGGACAGGCAGGCTGTAGGGGAGGAGGTAGGCCTGTATTTTGAACTTAAAAACTCAAATGGGTTTTTGGGTTCAAAATGTGTATTTTTCACTAATGCTGCTATCCTTTTATAAACCATAATTTTTGGGCCAGGTAGTCTAATTACTTGGCGACATAATAACAGTATGAGTGCATGGTTTGGGAAAATAGATGCAGAAGGACAAATGGATGAAAGGATGGCCGCATCTGGCAACTTTACTGTTTGCTTTTTTTCAATGCAAAGGAGGAGCGTATAATTATTAAAAAGGGTATTTTTGGAGATGGACAGGCAGGCTGTAGGGGAGGAGGTAGGCCTGTATTTTGAACTTAAAAACTCAAATGGATTTTTGGGTTCAAAATGTGTTTTTTTCACTAATGCTGCTATCCTTTTATAATCCATAATTTTTGGGCCAGGTAGTCTAATTACTTGGCGACATAATAACAGTATGAGTGCATGGTTTGGGAAAATAGATGCAGAAGGACAAATGGATGAAAGGATGGCCGCATCTGGCAACTTTACTGTTTGCTTTTTTTCAATGCAAAGGAGAGGCGTATAATTATTAAAAATCGTATTTTTGGAGATGGACAGGCAGGCTGTAGGGGAGGAGGTAGGCCTGTATTTTGAACTTAAAAACTCAAATGGGTTTTTGGGTTCAAAATTAGTTTTTTTCACTAATGCTGCTATCCTTTTATAATTCATAATGTTTGGGCCAGGTAGTCTAATTACTTGGCGACATAATAACAGTATGAGTGCATGGTTTGGGAAAATAGATGCAGAAGGACAAATGGATGGCAGGATGGCCGCATCTGGCAACTTTACTGTTTGCTTTTTTTCAATGCAAAGGAGGAGCGTATAATTATTAAAAAGGGTATTTTTGGAGATGGACAGGCAGGCTGTAGGGGAGGAGGTAGGCCTGTATTTTGAACTTAAAAACTCAAATGGGTTTTTGGGTTCAAAATGTGTATTTTTCACTAATGCTGCTATCCTTTTATAATCCCTAATTTTTGGGCAAGGTAGTCTAATTACTTGGCGACATAATAACAGTATGAGTGCATGGTTTGGGAAAATAGATGCAGAAGGACAAATGGATGAAAGGATGGCCGCATCTGGCAACTTTACTGTTTGCTTTTTTTCAATGCAAAGGAGGAGCGTATAATTATTAAAAAGGGTATTTTTGGAGATGGACAGGCAGGCTGTAGGGGAGGAGGTAGGCCTGTATTTTGAACTTAAAAACTCAAATGGGTTTTTTGGGTTCAAAATGTCTATTTTTCCCTTATGCTGCTATCCTTTTATAATCCATCATTTTTGGGCCAGGTAGTCTAATTACTTGGCGACAAAATAACAGTATGAGTGCGTGGTTTGGGAAAATAGATGCAGAAGGACAAATGGATGAAAGGATGGCCGCATCTGGCAACTTTACTGTTTGCTTTTTTTCAATGCAAAGGAGGAGCGTATAATTATTAAAAAGGGTATTTTTGGAGATGGACAGGCAGGCTGTAGGGGAGGAGGTAGAAAGAAAGAAAGAAGGGGCAGCGGCACCCATTGCCGGTGCCGCTGCCCCGTTGCCTCCCCCATCCCCGGTTGTATAATTACCTGTTGCTGGGGTCGAGTCAGCGCTGCTTCAGGCCTCCGGTGTGCATCCCCTGCGTCGTTGCTATGCGCTGCATGGCGCGGTGCAATGACGAGTGACGTCACTCGTCATTGCGTCTCGCAACGCATAACAATGATGCAGGGGACGCACACCGGAGGCCTGAAGCAGCGCGGACCCGACCCCGGCAACAGGTAATTATACAACTAGGGATGGGATAGGCAACGGGGCAGCGGCGACGGCAATGGGTGCCGCTGCCCCTTATCTCCCCCTGGCTATCGGTGCCGGTGCCACATTGCCGGCGCAGCTTCGCTCCCCCTGGCTATCGGCGCTGGCAATGGGACAGCGGCACCGATAGCCAGGGGGAGAGAAGGGGCAGCGGCGCCGATAGCAGGGGGAGAGAAGCGGCGGTAGCAGGGCTCTAGACCCCAGGAAAGGCAGGGGGAGAGAAGCAGGCAGCGACGGCCTCTCTCCCCCTGCCTTTCCTGGGGGCTCTGTGAGTTGAGAAGCAGTGTATCGAGGTACACACATGCACACACACGCACCCTCATTTTATGAAGGATATTTGGGTAAAAACTTTTTTTACCCAAATATCCTTGGTAAAATGAGGGTGCGTGTTATAGGCCGGTGCGATGTACACCCCGATAAATACGGTAATGTTCCCTTATGCTGCTAACCTTTTATAATCCATAATTTTTGGGCCAGGTAATCTAATTACTTGGCGACATAATAACAGTATGAGTGCATGGTTTGGGAAAATAGATGCAGAAGGACAAATGGATGAAAGGATGGCCGCATCTGGCAACTTTACTGTTTGCTTTTTTTCAATGCAAAGGAGGAGCGTATAATTATTAAAAAGGGTATTTTTGGAGATGGACAGGCAGGCTGTAGGGGAGGAGGTAGGCCTGTATTTTGAACTTAAAAACTCAAATGGGTTTTTGGGTTCAAAATGTGTATTTTTCACTAATGCTGCTATCCTTTTATAAACCAAAAATTTTTGGGCCAGGTAGTCTAATTACTTGGCGACATAATAACAGTATGAGTGCATGGTTTGGGAAAATAGATGCAGAAGGACAAATGGATGAAAGGATGGCCGCATCTGGCAACTTTACTGTTTGCTTTTTTTTCAATACAAAGGAGAGGCGTATAATTATTAAAAATCGTATTTTTGGAGATGGACAGGCAGGCTGTAGGGGAGGAGGTAGGCCTGTATTTTGAACTTAAAAACTCAAATGGGTTTTTGGGTTCAAAATGTGTTTTTTTCACTAATGCTGCTATCCTTTTATAATTCATAATGTTTGGGCCAGGTAGTCTAATTACTTGGCGACATAATAACAGTATGAGTGCATGGTTTGGGAAAATAGATGCAGAAGGACAAATGGATGAAAGGATGGCCGCATCTGGCAACTTTACTGTTTGCTTTTTTTCAATGCAAAGGAGAGGCGTATAATTATTAAAAATCGTATTTTTGGAGATGGACAGGCAGGCTGTAGGGGAGGAGGTAGGCCTGTATTTTGAACTTAAAAACTCAAATGGGTTTTTGGGTTCAAAATGTGTTTTTTTCACTAATGCTGCTATCCTTTTATAATTCAAAATGTTTGGGCCAGGTAGTCTAATTACTTGGCGACATAATAACAGTATGAGTGCATGGTTTGGGAAAATAGATGGAGAAGGACAAATGGATGAAAGGATGGCCGCATCTGGCAACTTTACTGTTTGCTTTTTTTCAATGCAAAGGAGGAGCGTATAATTATTAAAAAGGGTATTTTTGGAGATGGACAGGCAGGCTGTAGGGGAGGAGGTAGGCCTGTATTTTGAACTTAAAAACTCAAATGGTTTTTTGGGTTCAAAATGTCTATTTTTCCCTTATGCTGCTATCCTTTTATAATCCATAATTTTTGGGCCAGGTAGTCTAATTACTTGGCGACATAATAACAGTATGAGTGCGTGGTTTGGGAAAATAGATGCAGAAGGACAAATGGATGAAAGGATGGCCGCATCTGGCAACTTTACTGTTTGCTTTTTTTCAATGCAAAGGAGGAGCGTATAATTATTAAAAGGCTATTTTTGGAGATGGACAGGCAGGCTGTAGGGGAGGAGGAAGGCCTGTATTTTGAACTTAAAAACTCAAATGGGTTTTTGGGTTCAAAATGTGTATTTTTCCCTTATGCTGCTATCCTTTTATAATCCATAATTTTGGGGCCAGGTTGTCCGATAACTTGGCAAAGTGAAAACAGTATGAGTGTATGATGGTTTGGGAACATAGGTGTAGAAGCACAAATCGATGAAAGGATAGCAGCATATGGCAACTTAACTGTTTGTTTTTCCAATGCAAATGAAGAGTGCATAATTATTAAAAAAGGGTATTTTTGGAGATGGACAGGCAGGCTGATGGGGAGGAGGTAGGCCTGTATTTTGAACTTAAAAACTCAAATGGGTTTTTGGGTTCAAAATGTGTATTTTTCACTAATGCTGCTATCCTTTTATAATCCATAATTTTTGGGCCAGGTAGTCTAATTACTTGGCGACATAATAACAGTATGAGTGCATGGTTTGGGAAAATAGATGCAGAAGGACAAATGGATGAAAGGATGGCCGCATCTGGCAACTTTACTGTTTGCTTTTTTTCAATGCAAAGGAGAGGCGTATAATTATTAAAAATCGTATTTTTGGAGATGGACAGGCAGGCTGTAGGGGAGGAGGTAGGCCTGTATTTTGAACTTAAAAACTCAAATGGGTTTTTGGGTTCAAAATGTGTATTTTTCACTAATGCTGCTATCCTTTTATAATCCATAATTTTTGGGCAAGGTAGTCTAATTACTTGGCGACATAATAACAGTATGAGTGCATGGTTTGGGAAAATAGATGCAGAAGGACAAATGGATGAAAGGATGGCCGCATCTGGCAACTTTACTGTTTGCTTTTTTTCAATGCAAAGGAGGAGCGTATAATTATTAAAAAGAGTATTTTTGGAGATGGACAGGCAGGCTGTAGGGGAGGAGGTAGGCCTGTATTTTGAACTTAAAAACTCAAATGGGTTTTTGTGTTCAAAATGTGTATTTTTCCCTTATGCTGCTATCCTTTTATAATCCATAATTTTGGGGCCAAGTTGTCCGATAACTTGGCAAAGTGAAAACAGTATGAGTGTATGATGGTTTGAGAACATAGGTGTAGAGGCACAAATCGAGGAAAGGATAGCAGCATATGGCAACTTAACTGTTTGTTTTTCCAAAGCAAATGAAGAGTGCATAATTATTAAAAAAGGGTATTTTTGGAGATGGACAGGCAGGCTGATAGGGAGGAGGTAGGCCTGTATTTTGAACTTAAAAACTCAAATGGGTTTTTGGGTTCAAAATATGTATTTTTCCCTTATGCTGCTATCCTTTTATAATCGATAATTTTTGGGCCAGGTAGTCTAATTACTTGGCGACATAATAACAGTATGAGTGCATGGTTTGGGAAAATAGATGCAGAAGGACAAATGGATGAAAGGATGGCTGCATCTGGCACCTTTACTGTTTGCTTTTTTTCAATGCAAAGGAGGAGCGTATAATTATTAAAAAGGGTATTTTTGGAGATGGACAGGCAGGCTGTAGGGGAGGAAGTAGAAAGAAAGAAAGAAGGGGCAGCGGCACCCATTGCCGGCGCCGCTGCCCCGTTGCCTCCCCCATCCCCGTTTGTATAATTACCTGTTGCTGGGGTCGGGTCAGCACTGCTTCAGGCCTCCGGTGTGCATCCCCTGCGTCGTTGCTATGCGCTGCATGGCGCGGTTCAATGACGAGTGACGTCACTCGTCATTGCGTCTCGCAACGCATAGCAATGATGCAGGGGACGCACACCGGAGGCCTGAAGCAGCGCAGACCCGACCCCGGCAACAGGTAATTATACAACTAGGGATGGGGGAGGCAACGGGGCAGCGGCGACGGCAATGGGTGCCGCTGCCCCTTATCTCCCCCTGGCTATCGGTGCCGCTGCCCCATTGCCGGCGCCGCTTCTCTCCCCCCGGCTATCGGCGCTGGCAATGGGACAGTGGCACCGATAGCCAGGGGGAGAGAAGGGGCAGCGGCGCCGATAGCAGGGGGAGAGAAGCGGCGGTAGCAGGGCTCTAGACCCCAGGAAAGGCAGGGGGAGAGAAGCAGGCAGCGACGGCCTCTCTCCCCCTGCCTTTCCTGGGGGCTCTGTGGGGTGAGAAGCAGTGTATCGGGGTACACACATGCACACACGCGCACCCTCATTTTATGAAGGATATTTAGGTAAAAACTTTTTTTACCCAAATATCCTTGGTAAAATGAGGGTGCGTGTTATAGGCCGGTGCGTTGTACACCCTGATAAATACGGTAATGTTCCCTTATGCTGCTACCCTTTTATAATCCATAATTTTTGGGCCAGGTAGTCTAATTACTTGGCGACATAATAACAGTATGAGTGCATGGTTTGGGAAAATAGATGCAGAAGGACAAAAGGATGAAAGGATGGCCGCATCTGGCAACTTTACTGTTTGCTTTTTTTCAATGCAAAGGAGGAGCGTATAATTATTAAAAAGGGTATTTTTGGAGATGGACAGGCAGGCTGTAGGGGAGGAGGTAGGCCTGTATTTTGAACTTAAAAACTCAAATGGGTTTTTGGGTTCAAAATGTGTATTTTTCACTAATGCTGCTATCCTTTTATAATCCATAATTTTTGTTCCAGGTAGTCTAATTACTTGGCGACATAATAACAGTATGAGTGCATGGTTTGGGAAAATAGATGCAGAAGGACAAATGGATGAAAGGATGGCCGCATCTGGCACCTTTACTGTTTGCTTTTTTTCAATGCAAAGGAGGAGCGTATAATTATTAAAAAGGGTATTTTTGGAGATGGACAGGCAGGCTGTAGGGGAGGAGGTAGGCCTGTATTTTGAACTTAAAAACTCAAATGGGTTTTTGGGTTCAAAATGTGTATTTTTCACTAATGCTGCTATCCTTTTATAAACCATAATTTTTGGGCCAGGTAGTCTAATTACTTGGCGACATAATAACAGTATGAGTGCATGGTTTGGGAAAATAGATGCAGAAGGACAAATGGATGAAAGGATGGCCGCATCTGGCAACTTTACTGTTTGCTTTTTTTCAATGCAAAGGAGGAGCGTATAATTATTAAAAAGGGTATTTTTGGAGATGGACAGGCAGGCTGTAGGGGAGGAGGTAGGCCTGTATTTTGAACTTAAAAACTCAAATGGATTTTTGGGTTCAAAATGTGTTTTTTTCACTAATGCTGCTATCCTTTTATAATCCATAATTTTTGGGCCAGGTAGTCTAATTACTTGGCGACATAATAACAGTATGAGTGCATGGTTTGGGAAAATAGATGCAGAAGGACAAATGGATGAAAGGATGGCCGCATCTGGCAACTTTACTGTTTGCTTTTTTTCAATGCAAAGGAGAGGCGTATAATTATTAAAAATCGTATTTTTGGAGATGGACAGGCAGGCTGTAGGGGAGGAGGTAGGCCTGTATTTTGAACTTAAAAACTCAAATGGGTTTTTGGGTTCAAAATTTGTTTTTTTCACTAATGCTGCTATCCTTTTATAATTCATAATGTTTGGGCCAGGTAGTCTAATTACTTGGCGACATAATAACAGTATGAGTGCATGGTTTGGGAAAATAGATGCAGAAGGACAAATGGATGGCAGGATGGCCGCATCTGGCAACTTTACTGTTTGCTTTTTTTCAATGCAAAGGAGGAGCGTATAATTATTAAAAAGGGTATTTTTGGAGATGGACAGGCAGGCTGTAGGGGAGGAGGTAGGCCTGTATTTTGAACTTAAAAACTCAAATGGGTTTTTGGGTTCAAAATGTGTATTTTTCACTAATGCTGCTATCCTTTTATAATCCCTAATTTTTGGGCAAGGTAGTCTAATTACTTGGCGACATAATAACAGTATGAGTGCATGGTTTGGGAAAATAGATGCAGAAGGACAAATGGATGAAAGGATGGCCGCATCTGGCAACTTTACTGTTTGCTTTTTTTCAATGCAAAGGAGGAGCGTATAATTATTAAAAAGGGTATTTTTGGAGATGGACAGGCAGGCTGTAGGGGAGGAGGTAGAAAGAAAGAAAGAAGGGGCAGCGGCACCCATTGCCGGCGCCGCTGCCCCGTTGCCTCCCCCATCCCCGGTTGTATAATTACCTGTTGCTGGGGTCGAGTCAGCGCTGCTTCAGGCCTCCGGTGTGCATCCCCTGCGTCGTTGCTATGCGCTGCATGGCGCGGTGCAATGACGAGTGACGTCACTCGTCATTGCGTCTCGCAACGCATAACAATGATGCAGGGGACGCACACCGGAGGCCTGAAGCAGCGCGGACCCGACCCCGGCAACAGGTAATTATACAACTAGGGATGGGATAGGCAACGGGGCAGCGTCGACGGCAATGGGTGCCGCTGCCCCTTATCTCCCCCTGGCTATCGGTGCCGGTGCCACATTGCCGGCGCAGCTTCGCTCCCCCTGGCTATCGGCGCTGGCAATGGGACAGCGGCACCGATAGCCAGGGGGAGAGAAGGGGCAGCGGCGCCGATAGCAGGGGGAGAGAAGCGGCGGTAGCAGGGCTCTAGACCCCAGGAAAGGCAGGGGGAGAGAAGCAGGCAGCGACGGCCTCTCTCCCCCTGCCTTTCCTGGGGGCTCTGTGAGTTGAGAAGCAGTGTATCGAGGTACACACATGCACACACACGCACCCTCATTTTATGAAGGATATTTGGGTAAAAACTTTTTTTACCCAAATATCCTTGGTAAAATGAGGGTGCGTGTTATAGGCCGGTGCGATGTACACCCCGATAAATACGGTAATGTTCCCTTATGCTGCTAACCTTTTATAATCCATAATTTTTGGGCCAGGTAATCTAATTACTTGGCGACATAATAACAGTATGAGTGCATGGTTTGGGAAAATAGATGCAGAAGGACAAATGGATGAAAGGATGGCCGCATCTGGCAACTTTACTGTTTGCTTTTTTTCAATGCAAAGGAGGAGCGTATAATTATTAAAAAGGGTATTTTTGGAGATGGACAGGCAGGCTGTAGGGGAGGAGGTAGGCCTGTATTTTGAACTTAAAAACTCAAATGGGTTTTTGGGTTCAAAATGTGTATTTTTCACTAATGCTGCTATCCTTTTATAAACCAAAAATTTTTGGGCCAGGTAGTCTAATTACTTGGCGACATAATAACAGTATGAGTGCATGGTTTGGGAAAATAGATGCAGAAGGACAAATGGATGAAAGGATGGCCGCATCTGGCAACTTTACTGTTTGCTTTTTTTTCAATACAAAGGAGAGGCGTATAATTATTAAAAATCGTATTTTTGGAGATGGACAGGCAGGCTGTAGGGGAGGAGGTAGGCCTGTATTTTGAACTTAAAAACTCAAATGGGTTTTTGGGTTCAAAATGTGTTTTTTTCACTAATGCTGCTATCCTTTTATAATCCATAATTTTTGTGCCAGGTAGTCTAATTACTTGGCGACATAATAACAGTATGAGAGCATGGTTTGGGAAAATAGATGCAGAAGGACAAATGGATGAAAGGATGGCCGCATCTGGCAACTTTACTGTTTGCTTTTTTTCAATGCAAAGGAGAGGCGTATAATTATTAAAAATCGTATTTTTGGAGATGGACAGGCAGGCTGTAGGGGAGGAGGTAGGCCTGTATTTTGAACTTAAAAACTCAAATGGGTTTTTGGGTTCAAAATGTGTATTTTTCACTAATGCTGCTATCCTTTTATAATCCATAATTTTTGGGCCAGGTAGTCTAATTACTTGGCGACATAATAACAGTATGAGTGCATGATTTGGGAAAATAGATGCAGAAGGACAAATGGATGAAAGGATGGCCGCATCTGGCAACTTTACTGTTTGCTTTTTTTAATGCAAAGGAGAGGCGTATAATTATTAAAAATCATATTTTTGGAGATGGACAGGCAGGCTGTAGGGGAGGAGGTAGGCCTGTATTTTGAACTTAAAAACTCAAATGGGTTTTTGGGTTCAAAATGTGTTTTTTTCACTAATGCTGCTATCCTTTTATAATTCAAAATGTTTGGGCCAGGTAGTCTAATTACTTGGCGACATAATAACAGTATGAGTGCATGGTTTGGGAAAATAGATGGAGAAGGACAAATGGATGAAAGGATGGCCGCATCTGGCAACTTTACTGTTTGCTTTTTTTCAATGCAAAGGAGGAGCGTATAATTATTAAAAAGGGTATTTTTGGAGATGGACAGGCAGGCTGTAGGGGAGGAGGTAGGCCTGTATTTTGAACTTAAAAACTCAAATGGGTTTTTGGGTTCAAAATGTGTATTTTTCACTAATGCTGCTATCCTTTTATAATCCCTAATTTTTGGGCAAGGTAGTCTAATTACTTGGCGACATAATAACAGTATAAATGCATTGTTTGGGGAAAATAGATGCAGAAGGACAAATGGATGAAAGGATGGCCGCATCTGGCAACTTTACTGTTTGCTTTTTTTCAATGCAAAGGAGGAGCGTATAATTATTAAAAAGGGTATTTTTGGAGATGGACAGGCAGGCTGTAGGGGAGGAGGTAGGCCTGTATTTTGAACTTAAAAACTCAAATGGGTTTTTGGGTTCAAAATGTGTATTTTTCACTAATGCTGCTATCCTTTTATAAACCAAAAATTTTTGGGCCAGGTAGTCTAATTACTTGGCGACATAATAACAGTATGAGTGCATGGTTTGGGAAAATAGATGCAGAAGGACAAATGGATGAAAGGATGGCCGCATCTGGCAACTTTACTGTTTGCTTTTTTTTCAATACAAAGGAGAGGCGTATAATTATTAAAAATCGTATTTTTGGAGATGGACAGGCAGGCTGTAGGGGAGGAGGTAGGCCTGTATTTTGAACTTAAAAACTCAAATGGGTTTTTGGGTTCAAAATGTGTTTTTTTCACTAATGCTGCTATCCTTTTATAATCCATAATTTTTGTGCCAGGTAGTCTAATTACTTGGCGACATAATAACAGTATGAGAGCATGGTTTGGGAAAATAGATGCAGAAGGACAAATGGATGAAAGGATGGCCGCATCTGGCAACTTTACTGTTTGCTTTTTTTCAATGCAAAGGAGAGGCGTATAATTATTAAAAATCGTATTTTTGGAGATGGACAGGCAGGCTGTAGGGGAGGAGGTAGGCCTGTATTTTGAACTTAAAAACTCAAATGGGTTTTTGGGTTCAAAATGTGTATTTTTCACTAATGCTGCTATCCTTTTATAATCCATAATTTTTGGGCCAGGTAGTCTAATTACTTGGCGACATAATAACAGTATGAGTGCATGATTTGGGAAAATAGATGCAGAAGGACAAATGGATGAAAGGATGGCCGCATCTGGCAACTTTACTGTTTGCTTTTTTTAATGCAAAGGAGAGGCGTATAATTATTAAAAATCATATTTTTGGAGATGGACAGGCAGGCTGTAGGGGAGGAGGTAGGCCTGTATTTTGAACTTAAAAACTCAAATGGGTTTTTGGGTTCAAAATGTGTTTTTTTCACTAATGCTGCTATCCTTTTATAATTCAAAATGTTTGGGCCAGGTAGTCTAATTACTTGGCGACATAATAACAGTATGAGTGCATGGTTTGGGAAAATAGATGGAGAAGGACAAATGGATGAAAGGATGGCCGCATCTGGCAACTTTACTGTTTGCTTTTTTTCAATGCAAAGGAGGAGCGTATAATTATTAAAAAGGGTATTTTTGGAGATGGACAGGCAGGCTGTAGGGGAGGAGGTAGGCCTGTATTTTGAACTTAAAAACTCAAATGGGTTTTTGGGTTCAAAATGTCTATTTTTCCCTTATGCTGCTATCCTTTTATAATCCATAATTTTTGGGCCAGGTAGTCTAATTACTTGGCGACATAATAACAGTATGAGTGCGTGGTTTGGGAAAATAGATGCAGAAGGACAAATGGATGAAAGGATGGCCGCATCTGGCAACTTTACTGTTTGCTTTTTTTCAATGCAAAGGAGGAGCGTATAATTATTAAAAGGCTATTTTTGGAGATGGACAGGCAGGCTGTAGGGGAGGAGGTAGGCCTGTATTTTGAACTTAAAAACTCAAATGGGTTTTTGGGTTCAAAATGTGTATTTTTCCCTTATGCTGCTATCCTTTTATAATCCATAATTTTGGGGCCAGGTTGTCCGATAACTTGGCAAAGTGAAAACAGTATGAGTGTATGATGGTTTGGGAACATAGGTGTAGAAGCACAAATCGATGAAAGGATAGCAGCATATGGCAACTTAACTGTTTGTTTTTCCAATGCAAATGAAGAGTGCATAATTATTAAAAAAGGGTATTTTTGGAGATGGACAGGCAGGCTGATGGGGAGGAGGTAGGCCTGTATTTTGAACTTAAAAACTCAAATGGGTTTTTGGGTTCAAAATGTGTATTTTTCACTAATGCTGCTATCCTTTTATAATCCATAATTTTTGGGCCAGGTAGTCTAATTACTTGGCGACATAATAACAGTATGAGTGCATGGTTTGGGAAAATAGATGCAGAAGGACAAATGGATGAAAGGATGGCCGCATCTGGCAACTTTACTGTTTGCTTTTTTTCAATGCAAAGGAGAGGCGTATAATTATTAAAAATCGTATTTTTGGAGATGGACAGGCAGGCTGTAGGGGAGGAGGTAGGCCTGTATTTTGAACTTAAAAACTCAAATGGGTTTTTGGGTTCAAAATGTGTATTTTTCACTAATGCTGCTATCCTTTTATAATCCATAATTTTTGGGCAAGGTAGTCTAATTACTTGGCGACATAATAACAGTATGAGTGCATGGTTTGGGAAAATAGATGCAGAAGGACAAATGGATGAAAGGATGGCCGCATCTGGCAACTTTACTGTTTGCTTTTTTTCAATGCAAAGGAGGAGCGTATAATTATTAAAAAGGGTATTTTTGGAGATGGACAGGCAGGCTGTAGGGGAGGAGGTAGGCCTGTATTTTGAACTTAAAAACTCAAATGGGTTTTTGGGTTCAAAATGTGTATTTTTCCCTTATGCTGCTATCCTTTTATAATCCATAATTTTGGGGCCAGGTTGTCCGATAACTTGGCAAAGAGAAAACAGTATGAGTAGATGATGGTTTGGAAACATAGGTGTAGAAGCACAAATCGATGAAAGGATAGCAGCATATGGCAACTTAACTGTTTGTTTTTCCAAAGCAAATGAAGAGTGCATAATTATTAAAAAAGGGTATTTTTGGAGATGGACAGGCAGGCTGATGGGGAGGAGGTAGGCCTGTATTTTGAACTTAAAAACTCAAATGGGTTTTTGGGTTCAAAATATGTATTTTTTCCCTTATGCTGCTATCCTTTTATAATCCATAATTTTGGGGCCAGGTTGTCCGATAACTTGGCAAAGTGAAAACAGTATGAGTGTATGATGGTTACCCCTGCTATCGGCGCTGCTGCCCCTTCTCTCCCCCTGGCTATCAGTGCCGCTGCCCCATTGCCGGCGCCGATAGCCAGGGGGAGAGAAACGGCGCCGGCAATGGGGCAGCGATGTCGACAGACAGGGGGAAAGAAGGAGCAGCGGCACCCATTGCCGGCGCCGCTAACCCGTTGTCTCCCCCATCCCCGGTTGTATAATTACCTGTTGCTGGGGTCGGGTCAGCGCTGCTTCAGGCCTCCGGTGTGCATTCCCTGCGTCGTTGCTATGCTTTGCATGGCGCGGCGCAATGACGAGAGACGTCACTCGTCATTGCGTCTCGCAACGCATAGCAATGATGCAGGGGACGCACAACAGAGGCCTGAAGCAGCTCGGACCCGACCCCGGCAACAGGTAATTATACAACTAGGGATGGGGGAGGCAACGGGGCAGCGGCGCCGGCAATGGGTGCCGCTGCCCCTTATGCCCCCCTGGCTATCGGTGCCGTTGCCCCATTACCGGCGCCGCTTCTCTCCCCCTTGCTATCGGCGCTGGCAATGGGACAGCGGCACCGATAGCCAGGGGGAGAGAAGGGGCAGCGGTGCCGATAGCAGGGGGAGAGAAGCGGCGGTAGCAGGGCTCTAGACCCCAGGAAAGGCAGGGGGAGAGAAGCAGGCAGCGACGGCCTCTCTCCCCCTGCCTTTCCTGGGGGCTCTGTGGGCTGAGAAGCAGTGTATCGGGGTACACACATGCACACACACGCACCCTCATTTTATGAAGGATATTTGGGTAAAAACTTTTTTTACCCAAATATCCTTGGTAAAATGAGGGTGCGTGTTAAAGGCAGTGTTAAAATGAGGGTGCTTTTTTTCAATGCAAAGGAGGAGCGTATAATTATTAAAAAAGGGTATTTTTGGAGATGGACAGGCAGGCTGTAGGGGAGGAGGTAGGCCTGTATTTTGAACTTAAAAACTCAAATGGGTTTTTGGGTTCAAAATGTGTATTTTTCCCTTATGCTGCTATCCTTTTATAATCCATAATTTTGGGGCCAAGTTGTCCGATAACTTGGCAAAGTGAAAACAGTATGAGTGTATGATGGTTTGGGAACATAGGTGTAGAGGCACAAATCGAGGAAAGGATAGCAGCATATGGCAACTTAACTGTTTGTTTTTCCAAAGCAAATGAAGAGTGCATAATTATTAAAAAAGGGTATTTTTGGAGATGGACAGGCAGGCTGATAGGGAGGAGGTAGGCCTGTATTTTGAACTTAAAAACTCAAATGGGTTTTTGGGTTCAAAATATGTATTTTTCCCTTATGCTGCTATCCTTTTATAATCGATAATTTTTGGGCCAGGTAGTCTAATTACTTGGCGACATAATAACAGTATGAGTGCATGGTTTGGGAAAATAGATGCAGAAGGACAAATGGATGAAAGGATGGCCGCATCTGGCACCTTTACTGTTTGCTTTTTTTCAATGCAAAGGAGGAGCGTATAATTATTAAAAAGGGTATTTTTGGAGATGGACAGGCAGGCTGTAGGGGAGGAAGTAGAAAGAAAGAAAGAAGGGGCAGCGGCACCCATTGCCGGCTCCGCTGCCCCGTTGCCTCCCCCATCCCCGTTTGTATAATTACCTGTTGTTGGGGTCGGGTCAGCACTGCTTCAGGCCTCCGGTGTGCATCCCCTGCGTCGTTGCTATGCGCTGCATGGCGCGGTTCAATGACGAGTGACGTCACTCGTCATTGCGTCTCGCAACGCATAGCAATGATGCAGGGGACGCACACCGGAGGCCTGAAGCAGCGCAGACCCGACCCCGGCAACAGGTAATTATACAACTAGGGATGGGGGAGGCAACGGGGCAGCGGCGACGGCAATGGGTGCCGCTGCCCCTTATCTCCCCCTGGCTATCGGTGCCGCTGCCCCATTGCCGGCGCCGCTTCTCTCCCCCCGGCTATCGGCGCTGGCAATGGGACAGCGGCACCGATAGCCAGGGGGAGAGAAGGGGCAGCGGCGCCGATAGCAGGGGGAGAGAAGCGGCGGTAGCAGGGCTCTAGACCCCAGGAAAGGCAGGGGGAGAGAAGCAGGCAGCGACGGCCTCTCTCCCCCTGCCTTTCCTGGGGGCTCTGTGGGGTGAGAAGCAGTGTATCGGGGTACACACATGCACACACGCGCACCCTCATTTTATGAAGGATATTTAGGTAAAAACTTTTTTTACCCAAATATCCTTGGTAAAATGAGGGTGCGTGTTATAGGCCGGTGCGTTGTACACCCTGATAAATACGGTAATGTTCCCTTATGCTGCTACCCTTTTATAATCCATAATTTTTGGGCCAGGTAGTCTAATTACTTGGCGACATAATAACAGTATGAGTGCATGGTTTGGGAAAATAGATGCAGAAGGACAAAAGGATGAAAGGATGGCCGCATCTGGCAACTTTACTGTTTGCTTTTTTTCAATGCAAAGGAGGAGCGTATAATTATTAAAAAGGGTATTTTTGGAGATGGACAGGCAGGCTGTAGGGGAGGAGGTAGGCTTGTATTTTGAACTTAAAAACTCAAATGGGTTTTTGGGTTCAAAATGTGTATTTTTCCCTTATGCTGCTATCCTTTTATAATCCATAATTTTTGGGCCAGTTAGTTTCATTACTTGGCGACATAATAACAGTATGAGTGTGTGGTTTGGGAAAATAGGTGCAGAAGGACAAATGGATGAAATATGGCCGCATCTGGCAACTTTACTGTTTGCTTTTTTTCAATGCAAAGGAGGAGCGTATAATTATTAAAAGGCTATTTTTGGAGATGGACAGGCAGGCTGTAGGGGAGGAGGTAGGCCTATATTTTGAACTTAAAAACTCAAATGGGTTTTTGGGTTCAAAATGTGTATTTTTCCCTTATGCTGCTATCCTTTTATAATCCATAATTTTTGGGCCAGGTTGTCCGATAACTTGGCAAAGTGAAAACAGTATGAGTGTATGATGGTTTGGGAACATAGGTGTAGAAGCACAAATCGATGAAAGGATAGCAGCATATGGCAACTTAACTGTTTGTTTTTCCAAAGCAAATGAAGAGTGCATAATTATTAAAAATGGGTATTTTTGGAGATGGACAGGCAGGCTGTAGGGGAGGAGGTAGGCCTGTATTTTGAACTTAAAAACTCAAATGGGTTTTTGGGTTCAAAATATGTATTTTTCCCTAATGCTGCTATCCTTTTATAATCCATAATTTTTGGGCCAGGTAGTCTAATTACTTGGCGACATAATAACAGTATGAGTGCATGGTTTGGGAAAATAGATGCAGAAGGACAAATGGATGAAAGGATGGCCGCATCTGGCACCTTTACTGTTTGCTTTTTTTCAATGCAAAGGAGGAGCGTATAATTATTAAAAAGGGTATTTTTGGAGATGGACAGGCAGGCTGTAGGGGAGGAGGTAGGCTTGTATTTTGAACTTAAAAACTCAAATGGGTTTTTGGGTTCAAAATATGTATTTTTCCCTTATGCTGCTATCCTTTTATAATCCATAATTTTTGGGCCAGGTAGTCTAATTACTTCCCTGTTGCCTCCCCCATCCCCGGTTGTATAATTACCTGTTGCTGGGGTCGGGTCAGCGCTGCTTCAGGCCTCCGGGGTGCATCCCCTGCGTCGTTGCTATGCGCT